>NC_077231.1:217548696-217848696 GCF_027887165.1 Monodelphis domestica | reverse complement strand
TCATTTCAGCCTTATCATGTATAATGCATTTCCTGTCCAACTACCCCTCCTACCACTCAACTAGTCCCTGAACTAAAAGTTCAACTTGTAAGAAAACTAGAAAAACTAGAAAATAACTCAAGTGAACTTGAGTGAAACATGGAGGAGAGTTTAGGGGATCTTAAGACTTAGATAAAAAGCATTGAGAAAAGTTTGAGAAATCTCCAAAGTAAGAAGAGAAATTTATCTCTTCAGACTCCCTCATCATCAGAGGCAACTCAATCTACGTCCCATCAGGTCATACTCATTCCTGCTTATACTCAAATCACCTCAACTTATCACACCCCACACATTTCTGTGCACACTCAAACTACTTCAACTCTTCCTCATTCTGTTCTAACTACCTCTAAATATACTCAAACTCTTAAATTCATGGCCCACACTATTACAACCCAAATTCCGCCTACACTCATTACCTGCTCTATGGCAACTCAAACAAAGACCTTAGAGGCAGAAACTGAAAATAATTCAGCCAAAATCTTATTCCCCTTAAAGGAAGTACCTGCCTTCAATAAATCAGGAGATATGGTGTCTTAAAGACACACTTCAGACCCACAAGATCTAGATAGATTAAACCAACGTACTCCCTCTTTCAAAGAGGATCCAATTGTGATTATAAAATAGAGAATATTTTTTGCACATTTGACCCCAATTGGTTGGACATTGAAAATTTATTACAAATCTTTTTGACTGACAGAAAAACAAATCATCTCTCTTATTAATCAGGACCAAAGTAGGAGAGCTATTCATTGGTTGACCCATGATCTTAAATGGAGCCCCAACAATGAAGAATATTACACAAAACTATGCCAGGCCAGAGAAGCATTATTGACATTGATGGCAACTTGCTTTTCTAGGCCTGATACGGGGTCAAAATTCAAAAGCATTAAAAAAAATCAATGAAAATCCCTCCCAAATTATGAATAGACATATTGAACTGGGAGGCAGATATATAGACCTAGATTTGTCCCCAGAAAAGGATATTTGTCAACTATGTAGAGAATTGGTTAAGAATTGTTGTAAAGGGGGAAGTTGGGTATTTCAATGGATTGAGAGCCAGGCCTAGAGACAGGAGGTCCTAGGTTCAAATCTGACCTCAGACACTTCCCAGATATGTGACCCTGGGCAAGTCATTTAACCCCCATTGCCTAGACCTTACCACTCTTCTGCCTTGAAAACAATACATAGTATTGATTCCAAGATGGAAAGTAAGGGTTTTTTTTTTTTAAAGAATTGTTGTAAAGTAGTTAAAGACTACTTTAAGACTAGCTGCCTGAATTGGGACTCTATGGATGTTGAGGAATTGAGGAGGGTAGCAGTCTACATTTTTAAGGGCCATGAACAAAAAGATGAGGAGAAAAATGAATAATTGGAAAAATTAAAGAAAGAAAATAAAATTTTAAAAGAAAAACTGGAAAAGGAAATCATGGAGTGACCATAGCCCCTTTGCAGGAATCCACAAATCAATTATTAATGTGTAATTTCTGTGGAAAAAAAGGGTCACATAATGATGGTTTTTAGAAACAGGAATCATATATTAAGTAGTATGAAATTTAGGAATAAATCTAATTCCAGAATTAATCATAATTATAATAATTATAGAAATAGTACTCCAAATGAAGCAAATGATAATGCACAACCAAAACCCAACAACAATATATCAAAAGTGGAGCTTGTCCAAGCTATACTCAGGGCAAAAATCCTCCTCAGTGTGGGGATTCCCAGAGGAATACCCAAGGATCTTTATGAAGGTGTAATGAGGGTGTAAAAGCTTTGGAATCAAAGGATGATACTTTTGATTTTCCAGACCCTGATGTTTTAATGCTAATTATCCCTATAAATTCTCTCTCTTTCTCTCACACACATAGTAATGAACCTCATGTAATCTTAAAAGTGGTAAATTCATACTATGACTGTCTCTTGAACACTGGAGCATCCAGATTAGTTTTGGTGAGTAAACCAGATGCAAAATGTAACTCTATTTTAGTAGATATATCAGGAACACCTCAAAAGGTCCCCAAACTTTCCACTACAATGGTATCTGTGGGACCCATATCCATAGAACATTGTTTTCTTTTAATGCCTGGGTTTTCCACAAATCTGCTAGGGAGAGATCTTTTATGTAAACTTAGAGCCACAATAACTTGATTCAAGATGGTGCTATGACACTCGAATTCCCTGAGGACTCTTTAAATTTGCTCCTTGTACTTCTCTCAGAGAGACAAGAGGTGAAAGGGCCTCCCAACTTTGAAATACCATATGATATACTTGAGTCTCTTTGGGCCACATCTTCTTCTGATGTAGGTCTTCTTAAATCAGCTGTTCCTGTACAAATTAAGATGAAAGGTGGGCAACTTCCTTCCATTCCTCAGGACCCCCTATCATAATAGGCAATTGAAGGAATTACCCCAGTGATAATTCATTAATTGAGCAAAGAATAATAATTCCTTGCAAATATGAATATAAAACACCTATTTTACCTGTTAAAAAGCCAAAATTAGGCCCCAGTGGAAAAACTGTCTTTTGATTTGTACAAGATTTAAGGGCTGTAAAAAACCATGTCATAGAAAGATATCCTGTGGTTCCAAACCCAAATACAATTATTTCCTCTATTCCTAGCACAGTCATATACTTTACTGTAGTGAACTTATGTTCAGCATTTTTCTCAATACCAAGTCATGAGAATTACAGGAATATATTTGCCTTTACCCAGAAACATTATAAGTGGACCTGTTCCATTTTGCCACAAAGGTATGTGGACAGCCCTACCCTATTCTCACAAATTTTGAGCCAAGATACAGATAATATTAATGTAAGAATAGCTGCTTAATTCAATATGTGGATGATTTGCTCTTGGTCTCACCAAATGCCACAGTATGCCAAAGTGGAATATTTAGGGTTCATTTTAACTGCCAGTGATCATTGTATTTCTCCTAAGAACATAGAAAATCTTCAAAAATTGAGTGCTCCCACCACTCAGAAAAAGTTGAGAGCAATTTTAGGAGCAACAGGATTTTGTAGACAATGGATCCCTTGCTATAGAGAAATTATTAAACTCCTTATGACATTAATAAAAGATTCAGTCACTGAACCATTTAGATTAGCAGTGGAATACCTATCAGCTCTCTCAAATTTGAAACAGGCTATCCTGTCTGCCCCTGCTGTGGGCATTCCAGATTATATTTTAAAAAACCACTTAATTCGTAGGGGTGGCTTCAGATGTTATACCCAAAACTTTGGGACCACTTCAGTGTCTGGTTGCTTATTATTTGGCCCAGTTGGACCCAGTAGCTTCAGGGACACCACCATATCTTAGAGGCATAGCTGCCACAGCTTTATTAGTAACAAAAGCTGCTGATTTAGTATTGGGATGTCCATTAACAATAATGTGCCCACCTGAAGTTGAAGAATTGTTGCTAACACGTAGAATATAAACATTTCCTGATCAAAGACTCACAAGATACAAAGTAACCTTGTTGGGCAACAAAAATATTACTTTAAAACATTGTACAACTCCTAACCCTGCCACCTTGCTTCCTGATTTACCAGCCTCAGGAGAACCATTGTGAATCTTTAGTGTCCGAAAAGCCTTGAGATAATCTCCTGACCACTCCTTTAGACAATCCACATCTAGTTTTATTCACTGATGGCTCTTCTTTCATGAGGGATGGCATACATTACATTGGAGCTACAATGATCACAGAATTTACGACTGTGTGGTCAGCTTCATTGCCCTCAAATATAAGTGATCAAGATGCAGAATTTTTAGCCCTAAAACATGCCTGTATAATTGACAAAGACAAAAAGTCACCAATTTATACAGACTCTAGATATTCCTTTGGAATTTGTCATGCAGTGAGTATATTATGGCTTCAGAGAGGATTTTTAACCTCAACTGGAAAATCTATAGCAAATGCAGAAATAATTAATGAAGTTTTTTCTGCTCTCTTGCTACCCAAATCCCTAGCCATATTTTTTTGCTCTGCAAATATAGTGACATACAGGTGTCACTGACCCTCTCTCTAGGGGGAATGACTGGGCAGACACTGTTGCAAAGTTAGTGACCTTAGAAGGTCCTGAATTTATTTTAATTTTGATAATGAATAACAAGTCAGATTGATCCCTTTCCTATAATGAAAAGGAAGTGGTAAAATGGAAGCAAACATTTAAGGCTAAACAGATAAATGGAGTATGATGTCATCTGAAAGAAAACCCCTGCTCCCTATAAGTTTTTATCACCAAATATGCCAATTTGTGCATAAAAACAGTCACTTTGGTACCCAGGGAATTGTAGACTCTGTTAAAAGAGTATGGATAGTCTCTGGTATAACTATTATAGCCTCTAAAGAGTGTACAGCCTACCCTCTCTGCCAAATGTTCAATCAGCATTCCTTTTGTGGCAAAGCATTTGGTGGGTACCCTTTGGTTTATATACCTACTGAATATCTGCAAATTGATTTTATTACAATACCAAAGGCTAGACATGATAAATTTTGTTATAGTCATAGTAGATCAGCTAACCAGATGGCTGGAAGCATTTCCTACCACCTGAGCCACAGCGGCTTTTGTTGCCAAGGAACTCTTAAAAAGAGATTATTCCTCATTTTAACCTGCCAGCATGAATTGATTCTGACAGGGGAACTCATTTTACCAATTTAGTCCTGTCCCAAATTTATTCCTGTTTTGAGATAATTCTTAAATTCCATGTACCATATCATCCCCAGAGATCAGGCCAAGCTGAAAAAATGAACAGTGAACTTAAAACTATGATTGGCAAATTATGCACTGAGACTAATTTAAAATGGCCTGAAGCTCAACCCCCTAACTTTATTTTATCTCCAAAACAGGCCCAGGGGAGATCTACACATCTCACCATTTGAGATGCTTTTTGAACTTTTCTCTATACAGACTAAGCCTTTTTCTCCTGCATATACATCACTCTGGGTGGGGGGGGGGGGAAGGAGGGGGACACTTCTATTGCTTCCTATATACAGGAATTGCAGAACAAATTTCCTGAACTCCATGAATCTGGAGCTGTAGTACAAGCAGGACCATTAGATTTTTCACTTCATGACCTAAACCCAGGAGACAAGGTGTACATAAAGAACTTCCAGCATACTGGAGCAACTCAGCCTGCCTGGGAAGGTCTGTTTCAAGTACTGTCAACCACTCCAACAGCTACAAAAATTGGAGAAAAGGACTCTTGGATTCATTGCTTTCAAGTAAAGAGAGTACCTTCTATTGAAACTAATTGACTGTATTCTGTCATATGCATTGGAGATAAAAGTTCATAGACAAGTGGACCCTGTTTTGGGGAAAACACCAAATTGCTAAATTTTATTTTATTGTTGCTTTTCTTTTTACTTTTAATAGAAAACTTGATTTTTCTCCTTTCTTATTTCTTATAATTAAAGTACATATAATCAATATTAATATTTTTTGATTTTGCAGTAGAATAAGTTTAAAATATATATTTGCTCTAATATTAATGCATACCCAAAAGCTTTAGACTATGGAAACCTGCAATTGATTGATGAAATGTTAGGGGCTGTGATTAATGATTGTGTCTGATTCCAGGAGAAGGGATTACAAAAGAGTCACTGCACAGTGCTAAGGAAACAAAAAGTAATCTGCACAAGTACCTATGAGCACAAGGTCAAGAAGAACAATCAATCCTGGTGGGATTGATGAGAATCTGTACCAAGATAGAGGATTTGTTTGAGGTTTAAGGTTGTGGTTGTTTGACTTGTCAGACGCAGGTTTTCCCTGTGCCACATTTGGATAAGTATCTAAGTTTAGCTACCATCCTGGCTCTCCTATCCCTGACAGTGAAGGTAAAATCAGACCAGGGAAACATACTTCCCTTTTACTCAAAAACTTTAGTCTTTTTTTCTCTCTTATAATATGACAACTTTCTGTAGTCCTGGCTACAAATAGGTAAGTGCAATATTACTGCATTTGTCCTACAGATTTGTGGGACATAAATCATTTCAATTGAACCCTGATTTAAGAACCTGTTATGAATTTATTCTTGTTTACTCAGAAATTTTTGTATACATAGATTTTGATATTTTAATTCTGACTTTGAATTTTTTCTTTTCTTCCAAAATTTATCGTTTCTTCTATTTGTTTTTCCTTTTTTTAAAAAAATGATTTTTATTTTCTTTTGACATGATTTCTATACCCCATAGATCAACCATGTATCCTGAGTGGATCCAGGTGTTGGTCATGTTATTATTGGATTGTTTAAGGGAAAGAGACAAGAGGGAAACATCTAAATATTTTAAGTTTATTGATGAGAATGGGAAAGGAAGAAAGGCAACGAGGGAGAAGGAAAAGTTCTTAATTGTATCCCCAAACCTAAATTCCATTAATAATATCCTAATTGCTAACTTATCTAGGATAAATAAGTTAAGTTCCCCCAAATAGACTTCACAAGACAGAGTCCAGTAAATGAGCCAAGATCCCAGAGATAATATCCAAAGTAGGTCCAGCAGAGAAGTTCTTCTTTGGTCTTTCTTCTAGCTGCCAGAAGTCAGTTCAAAACAGTTTTTCTCCTCTCAAGCTGGTATCTTCAAAAAGGGCCAGAAAACTTATAGAAAGATGGAAATTACAGCTACCTCCAAACTTCCCCCAGAAGTCTGTTTTTTTCCCCATTGGGACCTTAGAATCTTGACCCAGGCTCTCATGTGATTCTGTGTCAAATGTCCCTGTCAATCAAATGCAGTTCATTTTGCAGAATCATTTTGCAATCTTTCTTTACTTACTACAGTCAACACCCCCCTCAGAGAGGATTGTATATTTTTCATAAAATCCAAGATTTAAAATTTTTTGTTTGAGAAAAATTTTCAGGAAAAGAAGCTTGCTAACTCCTTGAGTCAAGAAAGAGAACTGTTTGGAGAAACTGCCATAAAGAAACCTCCCATGCATCAAAAGAATCCAGAATGAACATTGGGGATGTAATTGATTAAACTGAAGGGGGTTGAACACATTTATTCTGAATGCAAACCTTTATGCCAAAGGGGACTGCCCCATTTGTTTTGTTTTGTTTTGTTTTGTTTTGTTTTGTTTTTTTGTCAATGTGCCTAGAAAACATTGGTTTTTCTCTCTCTTTCTCTTCTATTTACCTCTTATCTCTAACTATTGTAATTTCCCCTTAGAAGGTGCAATATCATATGCACCAGCAGTTAGGAGTACTTTAGAGGTATAAGATAATTATGTTAAATGATCCATTGGGGAAACTAGTCTCCCAAAGGATCACAGGATGAATATAAAGATGGGATTAACTCTCCCCTTCTTACTTGTAAAATTAATCAACAAAAAGCAAGACACCCATACTTAATGTTAAGTATGGGAAGTCTATAAACCACTTACTAAAGTGGTTTATACCTCCAGAAGTGACTGACTGTCCCCTGGGCAGTGCTAAGCAAATTTAAAGACTGCAACTGGTCCCTGTAAAGTGGAGGAAGGGACAGGAAGGGACAGGAAGTGACATTAAGAAAGATCTTTAAAAGGGGCTGAAACTTCCTGTATGGAGGTCTTTAGGCTGAGTTTGGAGTGTGGAAGATTAGGGACTCTGGTAAGTCTGCTCTTGGATCTTTTCCTTTTGGAGCCATTGCTTGAGTGAGTGAAAAAGCTGACTCCTTTCCTGGTTTCTGGAGAGATGATTTTCCTGAGAGACCTCCCTGTCTTGGAGGAGGCCACGTGGGTATTCACAACCACACTTTCTAGTTGAGGGTCCTCCTCTGGCTGAGGGCTAATTAGCCCTGCCTCATTTGAGCCAAAGGCCTGGGCAAATATATAAATATATATATAATTCTAGCCACCCCTTATTTATTTATTTATTGGAAAAAAATTTAATTAGTCAATTTAGAACATTATTCCTCAGTTACAGGAATCATATTCTTTTCCTCCCCTCCCCCATCCCTTCCCATAATCAACGTGTAATTCCACTGGGTTTTGCATGTGTCTTTGGTCAAAATATATTTTCATGTTGTTGATGTTTGCACTAGGATGATCATTTAGAGTCTTCATCCTCAATCATATCCCCCTTGACCCTTGTAATGAAGCAGCTGTTTTTCTTCTGTGTGTTTGCTCCCACAGTTTTTCCTCTGAATATGGATAGTGTTCTTTCTTGCAAATCCCTCTGAGTTGTTCAGGATTACTGCATTGCCACTAATGGAGAAGTCCATTACATTTGATTGTGCTACAATGTATCAGTCTCTGTGTACAATGTTCTCCTGGTTCTGCTCCTTTCACTCTGCATCAATTCCTAGAGGTCATTCCAGTTCATATGGCATTTCTCCAGTTCATTATTCCTTTGAGCACAATAGAATTCCATCACCATCATATACCACAATTTGTTCAGCCATTCCCCAATTGAAGGGCAGGCCTTCATTTTCCAATTTTTTACCAGCACAAAGAGTGCAGCTATGAATATTCTTGTACAAGGCTTTTTCCCTATTATCTCTTTGGGATACAAACCCAGCAGTGCTATGGCTGGATCAAAGGGCAGTCTTTTAGTGAACTTTGAGCATAGTTCCAAATTGCTGGGCAAAAAGTTCGTGTATTAGGTTAGATATTTTACACTACCATCTTTCACATTTCTCTACTTTCACTCTTCCTCTCTTTTTGTAAATAAAGCTGCTAACAAATCATTGTGACTTGAGCTGTACTAATTATTTTTTTTAATCAGTGACCACATTCTCTTATATTTAGTCCAATCATAAATTTAATCCCTACAATACATATGAATGACAAATTCATGTATTAAACACTTATTCTGTGCCAAGTTGTTTCAGTAGCATCTGACTCTTTGTGACCTCTTTGGGGACTTTTGGCAGAGATACTGGGGTGGTTTGACATTTCCTTCTTCAATTCATCTTACAGATGAGAAAACTGAAGCAAATAGGGTTAAGCAACTTGTCCTAGGTTATATAACTAATACATGTCTGAGTCTGGATTTGAACTTAAGTCTTCTTGACTCCAGGCCAGCAGTCTGTCTAGTCTTCCACCTAAGCTACCCTAAAAAATATAATATCTGAATTGATCAAGAGACAGTGATTTGATCTTCCTAGTCTGTTCTCATTCTGAATATTGTTGTTCAGATGTTTCAGTCATATTCAACTCTTCAAAACTTGATGGAAAACCAGTCTAGTACCATTGCCAAGAAAACCCCAAAAAGGAGTGACAGAGTCAGACACAACTGAAATGACTAAATGACAACAATGTACCAAGAATGATAAACTCTAGGGATGCAAATACTAAGGCTGTCCTAGTCTTACTGAACCTTGTTGTTTAATAAGGGGAGATGACATATATATAGGGGAGTGGCAGACAAGGAGGAATGTTTTGGTTTGGGAAGTTACACAGGGATTGTGGGCGGATATATAGCACAGTGGATTGATGTGCCCTTTTCAAGCACAAAGACAGTACTGATTTATGATTCTAGAACTGGAAGAAGGGTTGGAATATGAAGGCAGTGCCTTGGTGGCTGGTAAAGATGGTCCTGGAAATAAAGTGGAATTGAGTGAACTGAAGCCAGAGCTAAGATGTCACCAAGTTCATTAAGACATGCTCCTCTTTCCCCACAACTGCAGTGAGAGAGTAGGATAGAGCAACAATATTTTGGAGAACCCAATATGAGTACAACTGAGAGCAAGAGTTAGGGCTAAAGGCGAATTTGGTTATGGAGTGGTCAAGAACACATCATGAGTAAAGAAAAGGCTCTCCAGGATCATGGGATACTTTTCCTTCTGCTACCTTCCCCCACTCTGCTGAGAGGGACCAGCAAGGATCAAAAGTTACTGCAGCTTGCTTCAAGGCTTTGGCCTAACCCATGCCCAAGGCCACTATAAGCCAGGTTTCTTGCCTCATCTTTACAGATTCAAGGGGAAGAGAAGAATTGCCAAAACTAGTCTGATATAAGGTTATAAGGGCTAGAGGGTCTGAGGAAAATCTCAACTGGTTAGGTAGGTCCTGATGAGTGTGAGACTTCAATAATGCGATTAGTGGCATAGAGGACAGAACATTGGACTTAGGAGTCTAGAAGACCTGAGTTTGAACCTTCTCTCAGACACTTACTAGCTGAGATTCTTGGCAAGTGACTTAACCTTTTATTAGATTCCTTTTTCTCATCCCATCTGTAAAATAGGGATAGCAATCACACCTATATTGCAGTTTGTCATAAGGATCGAGTGACATAACATATGCATAGTACTTTGTAAATTAAATAGCTAAATGTTAACTATTTATAATGTGCAGTTTGGTTTATAGTATTAAAGGCCAATATAAAGGGGAAAATAAATACACAAAGCAATAGTTACCATGCTGTTTCCGATAGAGAGGACAAAGAAGAAGAGCCAGCTCCTGACCTCAGAAACTTACAGTCTGATAGGAGTAGGTTAAATAATTGTTTTTCAGACATGTCTGACTACATAACCTCATGAACTTTGTCCAAGGAGTTTTCTTGACAAAGATACTAGAGTGGTTTTTCATTTCCTTCTCTGGTGTGTCCCAATTTTACAGATGAGGAACTGAGGCAAATAAGGGTTAAGTGACTGGCCCAGGGTTACATTACATATTTGAGGCCAGGTTTGAATTTAGACTTTTCTGAATCCAGGTCCAGTGCTATATCCACAGTGCCACCTAGCTGCCCCGAGTTAAATAATAATAGTTTTCAATTATATAGTGCCTACTATGTGCTTAGAGCTATGCTAAAAGCTTTTTGCAAACATTTCATTTAATTGTTACAACAACCCTGGGAAGTAAAAGCTATTATTACTATTATCCCCATTACACAGATGAGGAAACTGAGACAAACAGAGTTTAAGTCAGGGTTGGAGGTAAGTTTGGTTCAGGAGTGGTCCAAGGACAAATCATAAGAAAAGAGCTCTCTAGGGAAGCTACAAAGATCATGAGATGCCTTTCCTTCTGCTACCTTCCCCAATTCTGCTAGGAAGACCAACCAGCAAAGGTCAAAAGTTAACTCAGGGTCATATAGCTAGTAAGTATTTTAGTCTGGATATGAACTCAAATTTTTCCTGCCTTCAGACTTAGCGACTATCCACTGCCTTGCCAAGTTGCCTTTTATATAAGTAATGATAATATAGAGAAGAATACTAAAATGTCCCTAAAGGATGTGCTAATTGCTAAGGGTGTTCAGAAGAGAGAAAGAAGTTGAATGGTCCATATTCTTTTCATCTGCCAGCTTTCATTTCACCCTTTGGGACACACTATTTCTCTCCAACCATCCTCTCCTACATGAGGACTACAATGTATTTGATGCTGTCCCCTCCTTAGTTCTTCATTTATTCACTTTCTTTGCTCCCTTGTCTTATAACTTCACCCTACCCCAGCTACCCCAGAGGATGCTTACAAGGATCCACTTCCATGATCTTGAACTCTGAAATTCCCTTCTCTGAACATCATGCCATTTTTCTTCCCTTAACAGTCTTGAAATTTTAGCTAACTGAATCAGCTATACATTGTCTTCCACTGTAGACTCACTTTTTTCCCTAACCTTGCCCAGCCAAATTCCCAAAACAATCCCTTCTCCCCTGCCCCTTGTCTCCTTCCTGTGCTGACTAGTTTCCCTACAAATTTAACTAATCTTAACTGGACCTTTTTGCTGCATGGCAGTCCTCTTATTTACATTGTAGACTTAGATAGTCAAGGGGTCAGTCCTCAAAGGCTTTTTTGTCTTTGGCTTATTATGCTTCTCCCTGGAGTTTATTTAGAAGAAATCTCCAAAGTAAAAGTTAGCTATAGAGCATGTGTAACTTTTCTCAGATGTGAGCAATAGGATCCCCAGCTCTGATGCAACTACTTAATTAAATAAACGCATCTCAACCCATGGAAAATGAGGGATTCACAGGAGTCTATCAACTTAAGCAGAAAATGCCTAAGGGAGACACAAAAGACTTCTAAAATTTCACAACAGATACAGGAAATACTGAAAGCAGTCACATTGGTTCTGAATTTCCAATGGATTTTAGGCATTCGGAAGACTTGAACTTCCCTGGAAGAGAAACACACTTTTTGGAGCAGTTAAATGCCCTTTTTAATAATACGAAATGATAAAGGGAAATAGCAAAGACCACAGAAATGTCTTTTACCCATCACACATGATAAATGTTTTGTACTTCAGCTGTAAGAGCCACATGAGTGATGCTTTTATTTCTCCCAGTCTGGATGCTATTTGAAAACTATATGGGAGTAGTGTTATAAGAACATAGCATTGGGAGGAAGACCACTCAGCTACATGCCTTTCCAGTGTGTTCAAATTGATTTTATTAACATGCCCAAAGACAAGGGATACAAATATGCATTGTTTTTTGTGGATAGACTGACAAGATGGGTTGAAGCATGTCCATCCAAAAAAAAAAAATGACACAGCAACAGTAGTGAGATTTCTATTAAAAGAGATAATACCTAGACATGGCATTCCTGATACCATAGACTTGGGCAGGAGGTCCCATTTCACTTCCCAAGTTCTGCAAGAAATCTACAAGAACTTGGGGATCAAATGCAGTTATCACCCGGTTTATCGACCCCAAAGTTCAGACCAGGTGGAAAGGATGAACAAAGAATTAAAGACTCAGATAGGTAAACTCTGTTCAGAAACAAATTTAAAATGGACAGATGTTATGCCTCTTGTTTTATTCAATATAAGAACTAGACTGAGAACTGCCTTGCATATATCACCATTTGAAATGCTATTTGGTCAACTACTTTGGCATGGTAGAACAGTAAAGCTATCATACTTCTCCATGTTAAAAGGGGAATGTGTGCTTCATGAATACTTAAAACAGATACAAAGTAGATTAGACAAACTAAGAAAACTGGGTTTACTTGTGCAAAGAATACCACTAGATTTTTCACTACATAAGATAAAACCAGTAGATAAAGCATATGTCAAGAACTTTAATAGAGAATCTCCTACAGAACCAAGATGGATCAGTCTAAAAATGGTCGTAATGACAACCCCAATATCTATAAAGGTTGATCAAAAAGATCCATCGTTCCATGCTTCACATGTAAAATTGCATCACACTCATAACATTAATGTCAATGAAGATACATAAATATGACATCTGAAACAAATAGTCCTAGTTATAATCAACAATACAAATAGCCCTAGCAATAAGCAACAACAGTCCCTATGAATGGAAAACTATGAAAGGAAAGTTATGAAAGACAAAACAGAAAGAACAGACAAGAGAGCATTACACATGTTAAAATAAAGGAAAGCACATAAGAGTACAAATGAAAACAGAAAAGCACTGCTAAAGCAAATGAAACAGCTCTGGATAGAAAGATAGACAGTAAAACAGCCAGAAAAGAAAAACAGGTATTTAAAAAAATTAGCTCCAAAGAAAAGTCTCTACATAGTCTATACAGAATCTCTGCCAACAATTGTTTGTTTGTTTTTTATGGTCAAACTGTCAGTAAACCTTTATTTTTCACAGCAAGTTCAATTTCTTACCTATTTATTCTTTAATGCAAATTTAATAACACTAGTTTATGCTGAAATAAAAACTAGGTTAGGCTAGTCTAATTATCATCTTCAAAAAACATTCCCTGAATATCTGTTAAACATATTTTTAAAATGTTATTTATTTAGTCAATTTAGAACATTATTCCTCAGTTACAAGAATCACATTATTTCCCTCCCTCCACTCCCACCACCCTTCCCACAGCCGACGTGAAATTTCATTGGGTATTACATGTGTCCTTGATCAGAACCTATTTCCATGTTGTTGGTGTTTGCATTAGGATGTTCATTTAGAGTCTATATCCCCAGCCATATCCCCTCGAACCATATATTCAAGCAGCTATTTTTCTTCTCTCATAGATTCCTTCAAGTTGTTCAGGATCACTGCATTGCCACTAATGGAGAAGTTCATTACATTTAATTGTGTCACAGTGTATCAGTCTCTGTGTACAATGTTCTCTTGGTTCTGATCCTTTCACTCTGCATCAATTCCTGGAGGTCGTTCCAGTTACCATAGAATTCCTCCACTTTATTATTCCTTTGAGCACAATAGTATTCCATCACCAACATATACCACAGTTTGTTCAGTCATTCCCCAATTGTGAAGGGCATCCCCTCATTTTCCAATTTTTGGCCACCACAAAGAGCACAGCTATGAATATTCTTGTACAAGTCTTTTTCCTTATTATCTCTTTGGGGTACAAACCCAGCAGTGCTATGGCTGGACCAAAGGGCAGACATTCTTTTAGCACCCTTTGTCTGCCATCAATTGTAACAACAAAGAAAATAACAAAGTTATTTCACATGAAAACATAACTCTATGACCAAATGAAATACATTATATCAAAACAGTATCTCCAAGAAAACTCAAAAAGTCAACATCTTAACATGAACATCAAAGAGAGAGAACAATAAATCCCCTTGTGAAAATTCAAACATCGAAAGATAAGAGAATATCAATTTCATAATCATAACATACATCTAATAACTTATACTACAACATATTACATACACCCACTCATGAAGATGATCATATGAAAAGGTTACTTCATACTGACAAGCACTCATGAAGAATTCATACCTTACATCCATGAACAATGAAAATGTTCATGTATGTTCCTGAATATTAAAGAACACAGGACTTCAATCAAGAGTTGATGACAGACAACAAGTTGTATCCAGCACAGATGGTAAAACCAAGACACATAGTTTTCTGTGTCCAAAAGACATGGAAGGACTTTGAAATTTTGGACTTGTGGTCATGAGGTCATGTAAGAGTGTGACATACATGTTAATATCACATATATACATACATATGCTACACATAAATAAAATGTGGAAGGAAATCTCATGGACTAGGTAAGTATACAACATGCATAATTGCAACACACAAAATTCATACTGATATATAAATTTTCTGTGGAAAATTCAAACAAAGAAATTTCTTATCTGCATGAGTTTGCACAGAAATAAAAAACAATGTATTATATTTGTACATATGTAAATCTGTATAGATACAACCTATGTACATATGTAAATACTAATGTACTAACAAACTATATTAGAATAATTTATTAATGTTCTAATGAGTAACAATAGGGACAGCTTAAAAATTTTGTTAAAAGTCTTAGGGAATGCAGGGACAGACATAAATTTAGCTATAGAAGTTAGATTACATTATAATTTTAGGTTAACAATTGTTAATAATAGAAATTTTTATTAAGTAGAACTTACAGACGTAAGGAGATAAGACAGTTACATATTCAAAATACTGTTGAAATTGTTTAAAATTGTTACAAGGTTTGTCATTATGTTAAAAAACCATATTCATATAAAATCCTTAGTTACCTAAACCTTTTCCTTATAGGAATTACCTATAGGAAATACCGAAATTTAGCATAGAATTAGGTAGACAGAATACTTAAAATAGATTAGGATTTATTATTTTGGGAGGGTAAAGGAATATTTAACTTAGTATAGGGTTAAGAATTAGATAGTTAAGAATTTTGACAAGATATATTTAAAAGGTAAGTAACGCCAATACAGGATGTAGGATGCATCCTGTCCAAAGACAAAATGGGGGATTTGTAATGTTGTGGAAGTGAAAAAATGGAGAATCCTGCAAAAGATCTGGAGAAGCTGGGACGGCTGAGCTGTCACTCAAGGAGAACATTCTAATTGGAATGGTGACCAGGAAAGACTGTTGAAAAGGATGAGACAAATTGAAAAACTGGGTCTTTTTGCCTGGAGACAGAAAGGAGCAAGGACAAAAGTCCAGTTCTCTGATTTCTGCCTGCTGTATTACAGTGATTGAATTTCAAGACCTGTTAACCACTTTTCCCAATCTGAATTATATTCTACCATCCTCCAACCTTGGAATTATTTTAGTATTAGAGAAACCCCAAACCCTCTTTCCCTCCATCTTCTTATCTTTCCCTTTCTCTCAAATAAACCCATTAATAAATCTTGGAGAAAACAAAAGAGCAATTTATTTGATATACCATAATACTCACTCTGAATGATTTTAGAGAGACCAACCAAAGAATCAAGTGGAAGAGGGAGGAAGGAAGGGAGGAGGGCCTAGGAGGGAGGTTACCAGAGAGGGTAAAGGGAGGAAGGAGGGAGGAAGAGAGGAGATTGGCAGATATGATATTGAGTTATCATTTCTCACTTAAATAAATCCCTATTACAGTAGCTAGGTGGCTCAGAAGATAGAGAACTAGGCCTAGAAAAGGGAGGTCCTGGGCTCAAATCTGGCTTTCCTAGCTGTGTGACCTTGGGCAAGTCATTAAATCCCAATTGCTTTGCCCTTAACACTCTTCTGCCTTGGAACTGAAATTTAGTGTTGGTGCTGAGATGGAAGGTAAGGATTTTGAGAAAAAAAAAAATTTTTGTGGGCATTCCTCTTTCTCTAGCTCTGATGCCTGGGTTCTCAAACATGGAGTTAGACATATGGTACAATCCCCAAGATGGGAATCTCTCACTTAGATAAATATTATGGGGAGCACACTGTTTAGAACATTAAAATCATTCTTTCTCTACAAAGGAAGTTAGAGTTCCAGAGTATTGTCTATGAACTCTCCTCCTGGGTCAAGTATTTGCATATGGCATGTGCTTTTAAAACAAAACTCTTCTACCAGTGGATGTCATCTCTTAACCTGGAAAAATTTAAATTCAGACACTCTTCAATTATATGTAAGCACACAGTTTCTATGAATGCCAAAATCAACTACACCTGGGGAGAAGAAAGAGCTATGAGATTAAGAAGTTGCTAGAATTCTGCATCTTGAATCTTCCTGGGTAATGGGTGGTAATTTTATTGATGAGAGTTTCTAAATCTTTCAGAGGTTTTTTTGGTATTTATAATATTGCTCAATTTCTAATTCCTTGCTATGGCAAGAATAGATAATATAAATATTTTTGGACATATGGAACCTCTTCCACTTTCTTTTATCTCCTTTTAGGGTATAGCATAGCAATTTAGAATTACTTTACAAAAAGTCTGGACCAGGTAGCTCTACCAACAACACATTAATGTATCTGTTTCCCAATAGTCCTTTCAGCATTGTTATTTTCCATTTTTTGTCAACTTTGCTAATCTGGATATAAAGTAAAACTTCAGAGTTGTTTTAATTGGCATTTCTCTCATGAATAATCACTTAGAGCATTTTTATATGGTAATTGATAGTTGACTTTCTTCCTCCAAACACTTCATATTCATATCCTTTGATTTTTTATCAGTTGGGGGAATGGTTCTTATTCTTATAAATTTGAATCATTTTCCTATTTTAGAAATGGTACTTTTGGGGGCAGCTGGGTAGATCAGTGGATTGAGAGCCAGGCCTAATAACAGGAGGTCCTAGGCTCAAATCTGGCCTCAGACACTTCCCAGTTGTGTGACCCTGGGCAAGTCACTTAACCCCCATTGCCTAGCCCTTACAACTCTTCTGCCTTGGAGCCAATACACAGTTTTGATTCCATGATGGAAGGTAAGGGTTAAAAAAAAAAAGAAATGGTACTTTTATCAGAGAAACTAAACTAAATGATTATTGCCCCATTAATATACTTTTCTTCTAACTTTAACTATATTGGCTTGTTTATGCAAAGATTTTATAATAATTACTAATAAAAAATTTCCATTTTACTTTCTGTGATCCTTTCGGTGTCTTGTTTGGTCATGCACTATTTCCTTATCTATAAATCTGATGGGTAATTTATTCTTTGTTCTTTTAATTTGTTTATGATGTCACATTTTATGTCTGCCACATATCCATTTGGAGCTTGTCTTGGTATTTGATGTGAGGTATTAGTCTATACATAGATTCTTCTATACTGTTTCCCACTTTTCCTAAGTTTCTTTCGAATAGTGAATTCTTCCCCCAGTAACTAAGATCTTTCGGTTTTTGAAACACTTACGTCTACTGTGCTACAGCTAGGTGGCACAGTAGAGAGAGTATTGGAGGAAAACCTGAGTTCAAATTGGCATTAGGACACTTACTAGCTGCATGAACTGAGCAAGTCACTGAGCCTCTTTTTGCCTCAGTTTTCTCAAATGGAGACAAAACTTACTTTCTAGGGTTGTGAGGATCAAATGAGATAATATTTTTAATGTTCTTAGCACAGTGCCTGGCACATAGCAGGTACTATACAAATACCCATTCCCTGCCTCTCCTCATTTACTTTTGTATATTGTGTCCTTAATCCTTTCTGCTGATCAACCTCTTTATTTCATAACCAGAATCAAATTGTTTTGATGATTCGTGCTTTGAAGTATAACTTATCTGATATTGCTAGGCCTGCTTCCTTCCCACTTATTATTAATTACTTAGTAATCTTGATATTTTGTTCCTTCAGATTAATTTTTTTTAATTATTTTCCCTAGCTCTATAAAGTAATCCACTGGTAGTTTGAATGGTACAGCACTAGGTAAATTATTAGTAGTATAGTTATTTTTATTATATTGACTTATCTTGGCCATGTACAATTAATTTTGCTGACTTCTTTCCAGGCGTCCACATTCCAGTGAGAGGACAAAATGTGATATGGGGAAAAGTTTGGGGATCTCTCCTTCTATCTCATGTGTTTCCATGAACAGAGGACTTGGTTATTTGCCCCAAATTGATGTTTTTGATGTTGTTGTTCTTTTTTTTTTTTTTTTTGGTGAAGGAAATTATAGACTATGATCTTGTGAGCTATGAAAAGTGAGGAGAGTGAATCACCCAAGACCTAGGAGTTCAGAACTGGGGCACTTAGTCATTGATGGTTTACAATGTGAGTAAACATACCCAGCATGGGGACTGAAGTAATAACATTAATGGATTCACCTAGAACCTAGGAAGAGTGAGGCCAGAAAGAATACTCCCTATATTTCTGTCCCCTGAGTATTCACATACTAAGTATAGGTATGCTGTCCACATTGTGGGAATCAGGGATTTGGTACCCTAGCAATATGGAAAATCCATTTACAAGTTTTTTAAACTTTTCTTTATACCAGAGAAGAAGTCTGAATATTTTCTTTTTCTCTAATGGGGTATTTTATAGTACCTTACTATAAAATCTGACTAATTTTTTACTGTACACCAGTCCTAAATCATCAACCTGGGTTAAGTATTGGGTCAGAGGTTACATAGCTTGTAAACTTTTTTTGTGTCATCTGCTAACCTCTGTGTATCATCCACAGCTTCTGCAAAACTCCCCCCCCCCCATTTCCATTTAATTTCTTATGTCAACCTGTGATATATCGAAACTGTGATGGGGAAAGTTGTGATGTGAGAGGAATATCTATACTTAATAGGTGTCTGTTAATGATAATAATAGTTATCATTCCAGACTCTGTGCTGAGAGCTTTATAATTATTATCTCATTTGATCCTCATAACAAGTCTGGGAAGTAGGAACTAGTGTTTTCACCCCAGTTTCATTGAGGAAACTGAGGCAAACTGAGCTTAAGTGACTTTTCCCTGGTCACATAGCTAGTAGTTTTCTGAGCTAAATTTCAATGCAGGTCTTCCTGACGCCAGAACCAGTGCTTTCTATACATGAAATCATCTAGTTGCCCTTGTGGATTGATTGAATCTTACTTAGCTAGTCAATCAACTGAAGGAAGCCTTAGTCATTAAAAAAAAAAAAATCAAGTGTTGTTACTTCCTCTTAAACAAAGTACAAGTCCACGTTGTATGGGGGAGGGGTATGCTCAAACTGATGGCCATTCACTCTTCTTTATATATTCTTTTCTGATTGTCTATTTTACTCATCTCAGTGAGTGTTTCAAACCTCCTCTCCTTTCGTCAAGTCCCCAAACATTGTCCTGCCCACCTCTCTCAGTAGATGTTCTCACTTCCAGAGTAAACATATTAACAAAAACATCTTTCCTAGGTTTCTATATTTTCCCTAAAACCCACTTCAAAAGCTCTTTATATCTTCATCTTTTGCCTCCTTTATTCTATTCTCTGAGGTGATATTTCTCCTTCAAACGACCAAACTCTCTTTTTGCCCAGTCTTCCTCTCCTTTCTTCATCCCATATCTCTTATCTTTCATCTGCCAGCTTGTATCTCCTCTTCTATGTATTAACATATTGAGATCATATTTAACAATCCTTCACTTGCCTTGATGGTTCCCTCAAGCTATTATCCTATCTCTTCTTCATTACACTGCCAAACTCCTAGGCACACCAATACTTGCAGTCTCCAATACTTAATCACACTGTCACTTCCTTTGCGAGCTTGACTGAAATTGCTCTCTTCAAGGTTGCCAGTGATCTTTTAAGTGCTGAATCAGATGGCTTTATCTTAGATCTCATCCTCTTCCACATTTCTGTAGCTTTCGACACTGTTGAGTGTACCCTCCTTTTCTTTCCCATGGTTTCTGGGATACTCTTCTCATGGTTCTCTTCCTATCCTATCTCATTCTCTCCTCTGGGATTCCCATCTACTCCCATTCATTCTAATGTCATCTCCACCCAAGGCCAACACTAATTTTTTACCAAATTTAGTCCTAAATCATCAACTACCTGTGAGATTTCTCCCAGATGTGCAAATGTTGTTGTTCAATTGTGTCCAACTCTTCATGACTGTATTTGGTGTTTTCTTATCAAAGACACTGGAGTGGTTTGCGATTTCCTTCTCAGACTCATTTTACAGATGAGAATCTAAGGCAAGCAATGTTAAGTGACTTGCCCAGAGTCACATAGCTATTAAGTGTCTGAGGCCAGATTTAACTCATGAAGTTGAATCTTCCTGACTCCAGACCCAGAACTCGATCCACTCTGTCACCTAGTTGTCAATCTGTGTATCATAACATGCATGTGCCATTTTTTGTTGCTGTTCAATTGTTTGCAGTTGTATTTAACTCTTTGTGACCTATTTTGGGGGGTTTCTTGGCAAAGGTACTGGAATGGCTTGCCATTTCTTTCCCAAACTAATTTTACAAATGAGGAAACTGAGGCCAAAAACATTGAGTGATCTGCCTAGGTTCACACAGCTAGTGTCTGAGGTCAGATTTGAACCTAGGACCTGCCATCTCTAGGCCTGGTTCTCAATCCACCGAGTCACCTAGCTGCTCCAAAAGAAGTTGCATCCAATGTGAGGTTCAAACCCATGACCTGAGATTAAGATTATGCATGTTGAAGCCATGCATATTCCAATGCACAGACTACATTCACAAAATCACTCACAAATATAATATTTTCAAAGGAATATGAGAGAGGAATCAAGCAAGCAGTAAACAATAATTAAGCATCTACTATGTGCCTGGTGGAGCAGCTAGGTTGCTCAGTGGTTTGAGTGCTGGTCCTGGAGAATGGAAGCTTGCTTCATGAGTTCAAATCTGGCCTCAGACCTTATTAGCCATGTGATCCTGGGCAAGTCACATAACTCTTTTTGCTTCAGTTTCCTTGTCCATCAAATGAGCTAGAGAAGGAAATGGCAAACTGCTCCAGTATCTTTTCCAAGAAAACCCTAGTTGGGGTCATGAAAAGTTGAACATAACTGAAATGACTGAATAACAACATATGCCTAGCACTGAACTAAATTCTGAGGGTACAAAAAGAGTCCAAAAGGAGCCCCCTGCCCTCAAAGCTTTTATTATCTAATGAAGGAAACAATGCAAACAAATATATTGAAAACAAACTGTATACAAAATACATAGGGAATATTGGGAAAAGGTAATGCACTTGAATTTATAGGGGGAAAGGTACGCTTCCTGGAGAAGACAGGATTTTAGTTGGGAGCTTAGAGGAAGACTGGGAAGTCAGTAGTTAGAGAAAGCAGACAAAGAACATTTCAGGAATGAGAAGTAGCCAGAGGAAAATCCCTGAGCCAAGAGAAGGAGTGTTTTGCTCATAGAACAGCTAAACGGCCAATGTCACTGGACTGTAGAGAGTGTATGTTAGGGAATCAGTAGTAAGAAGACTGGAAAGGTAAGTGGGAGCTAGTTATGAAGGGCTTTGAATGCCAAATAGCATTTTGTATTTGCTCTTGGAAGCAAAAGAAGATGGAGTTTTTTTAGTTAAAAGGATAACATGATAGGGTCTATGCTTTAGGGAAACTGGTGGCTGCTTGATGGATTAGAGTAGGAAGAGTCGAGGTGGGCTGACTTACTAGCAGCATTGCAATTATCAAGACATGAGGGGATGAGGCCCTGCGCCAGCATGGTGGCACTGTCATAGGAAAGAAGGGGGACATATCTGAGTTATTGCAAAGGTGAAATCAGCAGAGTTGGGGGTAAGGTGTGTGCTGGTGGTGGAGTTGGGGGGGTGAAACATGAATAATGATAATATAAACTTTATTCTGAGCAATATCTGCTTGCTTGAGGATTGGAACCTGCTCTGTTCCCTTGGGATTGAGGTTTGGGAGAATTCCATAGCAGAGGGTAGGGAAGATAGAATCATAAAAAGGCACAAAGAGAAGGAACAAGAGAAACCCCAAGATGGGCCATCCCAGTCTCATTTATGAAGTGCATTACAAAGCCCACTGGGTATATGATTCACAGAGATACATTTGGACAAGGAGTATCTTCCATCTGCACAGTACTTTACATTTTCTGTGTTTCCCCATATATTATCTAACTGATCTTTCCCACCAACTATAAAAGACAGATAGGTATGATTAGCTCACCAATTTTACTGGTGAGAAAACAGTCTCAAAGAGTTTGAGTGACTTAAAAGATCATAGAGCTAATAAGTAGCTGAGTAAGCATGCAAATCCTAAATCTACTCTTTATTCCCTGGTGACCTTGGGTAAATTATTTTACTTCTTTGATTATTTCTTCCTCTAAAATAAGTGTTGGGGGGGGGCAGCTGGGTAGCTCAGTGGACTGAGAGCCAGACCTAGAGATGGGAGGTCCTAGGTTCAAATCTGGCATCAGACACTTCCCAACTGTGTTACCCTGGGCAAGTCACTTAACCTCCATTGCCTAGCCCTTACCACTCTTCTGCCTTGGAATTAAACACAGTATTGATTCCAAGATGGAAGGTAAGGGTTTAAAAAACTAAACTAAAATAAAATAAAATGAGAGTGTTGGAATAAATGATCTCTAAGGTCCTTTCTAGCATTCAAGTCATCATCCTACAATTTTGGGGTTCCTAATTCACTGCATTTTGCAACCCCATCTTTCATGCACATAGATAGATAGATAGATAGATAGATAGATAGATAGATAGATAGATAGATAGATAGATAGATAGATAGATGCTGGGGTATGCCCCTAGTAAGTACACGGACCCGTCCAGTTACCTACATTACCACTGGGACAACGAAAGACTCATATGCCAAATTAATATACAAAGTGACACAGCACTCAGAAGGCTGATATCCTCTGATATCTAGGAAAGTTTTCTAAATGTAGCTATCGACAGTGAGTAGAATGAAGAAACTCATGGTCAGGGTTATGCAGTGTCATGGTTGGCAGGGTGAGAAGTGGAAGAAAACCTGTGTATAGATGGAATCTATTCCTTAGATTTGTTTTTGCCCCACCCCAAGAAAGAAACAATTCCTTGGCCTCCCAGGCTGTTCCAAAGGCTACAAGATAGCTTTCTCAGACACACCAAAGATTGCTTCTAGCCAGAAAAGCAAAGGAAGGGGTAGGAATGGGGAGGGAAAAAGGTTATTAGGGGAGAGTCCAAAGTTAGGAACAAAAGAGTAAGGACCTTCTCTGGGACCCAAATACACACCTTGTGGTGATTTCATATTCCTGATAAAAGGAGAACAGTATCAGGACAATACTAATTCACCCCATCTCCCTTCTCCTATCATTCTTTCCTGCCTTCTCTCCATCCATAGAACCAAAGAATCTACTCACTTCATATACACTTGTATACACAAGCTAAACGTCATTCATACTCATTTCCCAGTGCAGTTGCTACTTAGGGTCAGGGAGAGGGCCAGTAAAAGGCTGGCAACAAAAGTAGCTGAGGTATCTTTATTTCCTAGTTCCTGTTCCTGGAGTGGCTGCCCAGAGGTCTCATGCCCCCAATTGCCCAAGAGTGTCTGGGAAACATAAAATTTGGCCTTGATCCCTTTCTGTAAACTCGGCTGGGACAAGCACCAATGTCCCTTTCCCACTTCTTGCCCCCCCTCCAACACCCCACCCTTCTCAGGTATCTGCTGTTAAACCTGTCCCAGATCCCTTGGCTTCAACCTGGCTGCTTCCTCCTGGGAAAGGTTGAATTGCCATGGACTGTGCCAGACTGAGAGCCCTGGTGATAAAACCACTAGTTCAAAGAAAGGCAAGAGAGATCCACAGAACCTGAAAGCTGGAAGTGACCTCAGAAACAATTTGGTTTAACTTTTTCATTTTATGTATGGGGAAACCAATACCATAAAGGAGAGGTGGTTTACTTTACTGACTGGTAAAAGGCAATCCTTATCCTTGGATGGGCTCTCTAACTCTCTTCTGGTTCTTGTGTACACTATTTAGCCATGTCTTCTTTCAATATCCTGAAATATCCATTGATTGACTCTGCTGCCCAATATGGACCCCAAATCCCCATCCTTCAGCCGTGGTGCCTTCACTCCAGACCTCTTTGACCCAAGATAAAGACCAGGGAACTGCAAAGAGGAGATAAGAGCCACTAGAGGGAAGGTCAGGGTTAGGGCCAATCTCAAATGAAGATTATGGAAACTAATATCCATCACTTCAGGACACATAGGAAAGAACACTAGATTGGTAATCAAAAGGGAATGATCTATGACTTTGGAGAAGTCAACCCATTTCTCAGTTTTCTTATGTGCTTAAAGTGAGGGGATCAGATTAGATGAACTCTAAAAACAAGTCCTAAAACCTCTTTAACTTTCATGATTTTATGAAGTCAGCTCTATTTTCTCCCTGTTCCCTATCCTTAGAGCTTTCAAGGCCATCTCAGACATGCCTTACAGAATCATAGCATTTGGAGATAGGGTGTGGATGCCCCACCTGCTCACATCCCCTATGGTTGGAAGTCAGGGTAGGGGTGATATTCAATTTCATTTCCTTCCCCAAGAAGTCTTGGGTAACTTAGCTAGCAGCTCGCTCCCCTCCCCATTCCCCTCCTTCAATAGTTAAGTACATTTCAGGGCTGGGTGGGGCCAGGAGACTCACTTACCACTCTGGTGCTGTGGGGAATTCTCCTCAGCAAGGGGAACAAATTCTATCCCCCCCTCCTGACCTTCTGGGCACCCACCTACAATCCTCTCTCCTCATTCCTATTGCCAAGCAACTCTCCCTATCACCTGGAAGTACAAATTCAAGCCTAGCTCCCATCCCTGGCTCTTAAGATTCTAGTTCCAAAGAGGTGATCTTGAGAAAGGGTGATATCACTCCCACTCTAGCATTTAGTCACTAAACATTTATTAAACATCTGTCATGTGGCAGGCAGACATTGGGGACTCAAAGAAAGGCAAGAGACAGCTCCTCCCCTCAAAGAGCTCAAAGACTAAGAGTTGAGACAACATGCATACAATTATGTACAAACAAGCAACATATAGAATAAATGAGACATATTCAACTGAGAGAAGTGAAGGGATCAGATCAAATCCTGACTCCCTCTGGATGATGAGGGGCTTTTTGAAAAGCTAGAAACTATTCTAACTCCTAGCTTCATTATCTATGCCCAACTTTCTCCAGACTACTGTTGAAGACCACAGACCAAAAAGACTTAGAGTGACCTCAGAGGGTAGGACTTTTCATTGACTTCTTTAGTAGCCATCTTGTAGGAGCATCTTGGAAGTGTTGAGGATGAGAAAGGTATTTGAAGAGAAGGAGGGCTTGAGGAGAGCTGCGATATAGTACAATGGTGTGTGTATGTGTGTGTATATATGCATACATGCACATACATACACTCACCTGTGTGCATATACACTAATGGGTAGATTGTGTGTAAGATAGAGCAGAGAAGGAAGTAGGATAGATAAAAAACAAAGAGTAAAGCTGAAACACTGACCAAGTCCACAGAATTTGAGATTAGGTAAAAGAGGTGAGGATAAAGGTGACAGTGGTTTAGAGGCTATAGAAGACCAAACTTCCAGAAAAGCTTCAGACTTTGATATAACAAATACTCAATATCTTCAGACCAGAGTCCTGAGATTCATGGAAGCTCAAGTAGATGATGGAAGTCATGAGTCAAACTTGGGGCGGGGGGGGGGGGGGGAGTAGGCTGTGGGAACCCAAGGAAATGGCAGAATTAGATCAGGGTCCAGTCTTATGAAAATGATGGAGCCATTTTTAATGTCTAAGCAGGAACAAACCTAGAATTGAACCCACTTGTCACCTGGCACCCTGGGAAACAGGAAACTAAGAAGCATTCAGAGGGTTAGAGGCATATTCCATGAATGAAGCAGAATATTGGGGGTTAGGGTGGGATTCAACTCAAATAGTAAGGACTAGAGAACATTGGATTTAGGTCCTGTTTGACATCAGGGCTCAGAGTTTGGGACACTGGGAAGAGAGTACACAGAATATGGATCAATTTTCTTTTTATTAGTCATATCATTCCTATAAAATTCTGATGCATTTCAATAATGAGTAAGTCCTGAACACAAACTTGCTTCTCGCAAGTTAACAGCCCAGGCACAAATGTTACCTGGCCTCCCCTGATTCCGTCCTCCTCCTTTTTCATGGCTCTCCTCCAATTACCCTTTTTTTTCCCCAAGGAAAGTCACATTCATCTCAAACTTGAAATGTTTCCCTTTTCCCAGCCCCTGCCCCACCCTGAACCACAGGGCCAAACTTTCAGGGTTTAGAGGGGGAGCAAAGATATAGTGGGGGAAAAGACTGAGTGTTAGCATGAAGGAAATGGGGGTACTAATGGGCATCCATACAACTTGAGATGAGGTACAGGGTAGAGTTAAGCATTAGTTGTTTGAGGGTCTGAAAAGATGAGTGATGGTGTCAGAAGCAATTAAGAGAAACACCTAATCGGCAGAAGCTATGTGTGTATGTGACTGTGTGTTTGTGACTATGTACATATGTACACCTGCTGACCTGTCACTCCCACTCCTTGAAGGCTTTATGAGTTCTAACTGAGGCCAGTGAACCCACTGACCGGAGCAAACTCCAAGCTGAGTGAGCACTGGTTCAATCCGTCCTCACTCTCCCTGGCGCCTACTCCATCCTCCCAGCCACCTAGGCAGCCCATGATTGGGTTGCCTATGACAGCCCATGTCAACTGAACTGGGTGGTTTCTTGATGGCTTCCAATACAGAACCAGTGATAGTTTTGGGTGTGGGGAGCAACTGAGTAGTCTGGGGAGGGCTCAGCTGTAAAAGATGGGGATGGAGGGTGCTGACACAGAAACTGAAATAGAAACAGATAAAGATCAAGAGAGAGACAGAAACCCAGAATCAAAAAAGGTAAATCATGTCTATATTTGCAGACCCTGAGTAAGAGGAAGGCAGACAGAAAGACACAGAGGAAAGGACAGAAAGACAGGATAGAAAAGAGAAACCTATAAACAGAGTCCAAAGAGCAAAACAAAAGTGTGCCTATGCCAGACATCTCAAGTGCACACAAATCAGGGCTAGATTTTGATACACTTACATCGATGGATCATTTAAAAACACAATGGTGATATATTTAGATAGGAATTTAAACCTACCATTGCTTTCTGCTTTTAGGCTCTTCCTGAAGTGCAATCTTCAGAAGTAGGGTGCTTCTTCTGCTTTGCTCTGTCCCTGTGGGGGGGCCCCCCTCAACTCTAGTCCTAGCAGGCCTGAGGTCAAGCCAGGGGCAGGAAGAACTGGTTTGAACAAATACTAACTGGACATTCCCTGAGGCTATGGAGCCCTTGGTCTAGCCCTGGCCCTCTCAGTTCTATTCCAAAGGACCCCAATTTTCATCTACAGTCAGACTTTGCTTGGATTCTAAATGGCATAGACTCTTCTCAAGTACTGTCTGTACTATATAGGGGAATAAGAGACCCTTAAGTTGATTTACATGAGGACAATTGTCACCAGTAATGGCAAATGATGAGAAGAAAAGAGAGAAGTGATTAGTATTTGTCCTTTGCTCTCACAGAGGGCAGCAGTGTCTAGAGAGGGAATAAGCTCAGAACAAGAAAGGAGGAGGGTGATTACTTCTCCATCCCCAATTCAAACATCTCATTGTCTTTTACCCCATCCTTTTCTGAGGTCTTATTTGGGGCTCTCTGCCTAGAGCTGCTGGATAGACAGGAGGTATGGGTCAGATAACAGGCCAAGCGCCAGAATAATGGGCACAAAGGTCCTGAGTTCAAGGTCTGTTCTTAAACTCCACCCCTCTTCCTGAACCCTCTGACCTTAGGGAGTGGGGATGGGGCTCATGGCTCCTCCTCTTCTAATCAGGCTATATTGTTTGCTCAGGGTGTCTGGCCCTGGCCATGGGCCTATCAGCAGGAACAGACGTAGCTTTCAGTCTTGGGCTGGTCTTATTGGTACTGAAGACTGTCCCCTCTGATCTGTACCAAAAATGGCACCCAGGTCTCTGCCATGGACTCTACAATTCCTTGCCTTATTTGGCTTTGCCAAAACTGTTCATGCTCTCTATTCTCTGCAAGAGAAACTGACCAGGAAAGATTTAATAAATATCTTTAATTCTTTAAGGACATACTGGACAACTAAGGATAAAGATATGGAGTATTAGAGAAGAGACTGAGAATAAAAAAATAGATTAGATGGCATGTAAGATCGTAGATTTAGAGCTGAAAACGATATTAGAGATCTTCTATCCCAGCTCTTATTTATAGACAAGGAAACTAAAGCTTCATGTGAATAACTTCTTATGTGTAGTAAGTAGCAGATCCTCTCATTCCAAATCCATTTCTCTTCCCATCATAAAGCAGCCATTTCTTTTCTCTCATAAGATCATATATTTAGAACCAGAAAGATCTTCTATGATATGTAGTACAAAGACATCATTTTTATAGATGAGGTCCAGGGAAGCTAAGTATCACACAGGAGTAAGAATCAGAGGTAGAATTTGAACCCAGGTCTCTGACTCCACCCTCAGTTGTTTTTCTACTATATCACTTGATATTAAAGAAACACTTTAATAAACAGAAGAGAAAGAGAAGAAAGATTTGAGAAGCAGTGTGGGTCAGTGGCAAGAATCTTGGATTCGTTGTTAGAGGACATGAGTTTGAATCTTATATATGCGATTTACCACTCATGTGACATTAGACAAGGAATTCCCACCCTTACCCCCCCCCCCCACTTGAGTTTCCTCACCTGCAAAATGAAGTGAAAGAAGGGTTAAGATTAGTCTCTAATTTTTTCTTCCTCCTCTAAGTCCTAGGTCCCTGTGGTGTGACTGCTGGCATAAACTGATTAAAGGTAGGAAACATCTTTTTTTCTCCCATCTTTGAGAAGCAGGAGGGAACTGCAAACAATAGTCACTGGAGAAGAAAGTGAGCAAAGAATTCAATACCGGCACGTGCAAAGAGAGGAAGAGAAGGTACCTATTCTGGATTCTGGAGAAGTGATAGCCCTTGGGGGCCTCTGGGTCATTGAGTCCCCACACTATCTGCACTTCATGGGCCTTGACCTCTGCCCCCACCTGCCCCCTTCCCTGCGTAAAGCTTCTGAGACTTCCTTGACCAGCCCGGATCACCAAGTGACTCCTGAGTCCTAGGACCAGATCTCTTAGCTCCCCAGAGTCTCAGTCCTTTAGGGGCGGGCTTGGGGGGAGGGGGGGGGCAGGGAGAAAGCCCCGGGTGAGGAGGAGCTTGCGCAAGCCCCAAGGACCAGCTGCGGGTGGGTCGGCCTCCAGCAGCCTGTCTCTTTAAATCTCAGGTAATTTGGGAGGACGGAGGGTGTGTCCGCCCTGCTTCCCGCTGGCTCCGAGCTTCTGACAAAGCCGAGCGAGCCGAGCTCGAGCCGAGCCTCAGCTCCTGCCAAGTGTAACAATCCTGAAGCCCTCTTGTGGCCCGACCCCAGCAGTGGGTGAGAGCTCCTGGGGAGTGGGGGTGGGTGGGGTGAGTGAAATCCTGCGACGGGGCGGGGGAGGGGTTTCGAGGATCTGGGGGAGGCGGAATCCCGGACCGGAGACGGGACCTCTGCAGGACGAAGGCGAGGGCGGATTCGCCCTCGGTTGCTGCGATGTGGCCCCAAGATTGATTCCTATCCGGATCTGGCCTCGATCCGGGTCCCAGGCCCAGGCCCCCGGGGAGCCAGCCCTGCACCCCATGGGGGTGCCCCTGCCCAAGGAGTTAGGGCTGCTCCCCAGCCTGTGGGGCAAGATCTGCCAATACCTGCAGGGACGGGAATCGTGGGACAGGCGTCTGGATGAGCTGAACCTGCTACAACAGAAGAGGTAGGTGTCATTCAGAGCCAGTCGGACCCCGCTTGCGCGGGACCCCCACCTCCGCGCGCTCTTTGGGTCACCTGGCCTTTCTTTGCCACCCTCGAGATGCTTTTAATTGTGAAAGAAAATTCCCTAACTCGTGTACTCTCTTTGCGGTCAGTCCTGAACATCTACATTCAAGTCAATTCATTTCATTTATTTTTGAGGGGGCGGGAAGGAAGCTCTATAGTTTACCCAAAAGTCTATCTCAGCCCACTTGAAGTTCTGAGCTGAGTGGAAACCGCACGGAGGATTGGCTGGGCTTGGGCAGCATCCCGGAGGCATCTCGGCCAGCAGTTGAATGGGAACATTTTGCTCTGGGGGACGGGATCCTAGTGTCTGACCGAGGGGGTTGGGGGTGGGATGGATACCGCAGCCCCAGCCTCGGGTCATATTAGATGGCCAAGGTTCCCAGCAGTCTTTCAGGGCTATGGCAGTGGGCCATCCCCCATTCCTGGAACTCTTCCCCCTCCTCCGTTCCGCAGGTGATCTCCAGAGTTAACTTGAAGCCCTAACTAAAATCCTACCTTCTACGGGATGCCTTTTCGAGCCCCTCTTAATTCTAGCGCTTTCCCTCTTTGATTTCCTATTTATCCTTTCTATAGCTTGCTTTGGATATATTTGTTTGCATGTTGCCCTTCTCACTAGATTTAAACTACTTGTGGAGAGGGACTACCTTTTTTGGCTCCTTTTGTATACCTTTTGCTTGGTACAGCAACTGGCAAATAGTAGGTGCTTAATAAATGTTGATTGAATTGAATAGTGGAAAGGATCCTGAACTATCCTCCTATTGTGAAACAAGATGCTTTTGCACATACTAGGTGCTTAACATTTTTGTTATTGTTGAACTAGGAACTGATCTGAGTTGGGTTCAGAAGATCTGAGTCCAATTCTTTGCTATTTACTGGCTCTGTGACCAAAAGTGATTCACTTTATGTCCCGAGTCCCTGTTTCCTTATTTACAGAAATGGGGAAAAAAATGTTTTCAGTACCCTAACTCAGGGGGTTGCAGAGAACAAATGGAAACAAATTAATATGAAATCACTTCCTAATTGTAAGCTATTATTATTCTAAGTTCTCTTTATATTCTTTATACTCCCAGATAGAATTTCTGGCTGTCTGAAGTCTGCTTTCACTTAACTTTGATCCTTATGCCGATCCCTGAGGCTTTCCCACCATTGTTTCCACCTCCCTGCCCTCCTCTGGGGACTTCTGGGACTCCCTGCTCTGGACGGAATGGACTGGGGTGGTTCTCAGTTTGTTTGTGTGTATGTTTGTGGGTGGGTCAGAGGGGGGGGACTGTTGGACCCCTGAAGAAGTGGCCTTTCAAATGACGCATTACTTTCTTCCTACACCTTGAACTCAGTCCTGACCAGGCAGTGGGAGTTAGTCAAGGTTCCCTTCTTGATAGGGACTTCCCGGGGCCCCTAAGATGGCATATAATGTGTCTATTCATAATAGAAATACTTGGCACCCCTTCTTTTCCCCTCTCAGCTCCAGAAGACTCAAGGTGTCTCTTCACCTCCAAACTTGTCGTGGTCAAGAAGGAGGCTGGGGTATTGAGGCAGGATCATTCTGTCCCAAACTAATCTTCAAAGACTGTTTGGGTGGGCTTTCCTTCCTTTCTTAGCTGTAGTTCCCCTTCTCACCTCACTCCACCCAAATCTCTCCCCCTGGGCTTGGGAGGGTGGGTGGGGGAAAACATGTTTTGGTGATGAGATCTTGAGTTGACATAGGGGTGTTGTTGTTGGGGAACAGGCAATTGCTAGTTCTATGGCCTATTCCTTGAGCTGGTGTAACTCCCCCCTCACCCCCCAGAGAATAGGAACGGAAAGGCCCAGGGGCTTGGAGTGGGGAGACTTAGTTTCCTGAGTCCCTGTGTGGGTGTAGAACCAGGGCTGGAGGCAGGTGGCCTGGTGCTCTTAGCTTCCCTCTATAGCACCATTCTGGCTTGGCTTGGAGACTCTGGAGGAAAGGTATCTTTCTCTGCCTCCATTTTTCTCTAAAGTCACATTACCTGCCAAGTGACCTTTCTGAGAGGAGAGTGAGTAGTAGCAGGTGGAATTCTGAGACCACAGCTTTACCCCATCTAGGACAGTCTTTTTCTCATCCTTAACAGAGACCTCAACTATCTGCTTCCTTTTCTATTTCTAACCCATTTTGTTGGTTCTCCACTTCAGTCCCCCAAACTCAGCTTCCTCTGTACTGGGCACTTGACTAAGGGACATCAATACTGTCTGGAAGGATGGGTTCTCTCATCTATGATAGACAATAAATAAAGGAAGACTACTGAAGATGTCAGTATAAATAATCACAATACATTTCTGTACTGTCTTGTGGTCATTGCATAGTATTTCTGTACATAATATATCTGATACACATCTTTTCTGTGTTTGTTCATTTAGGGAGAGCCTGTGAAAGAGGATCCTAGAATCTATAACTAGAAAATAGGAGCTAGGATCTCAGACACAGGTTCCAAAGTGGGGAAAGTATCTAACAGAGTAGGAAAGCCTTCATTTTATTGCATTCCTAATCTCCCAAATAGCCCCTTTCTTATCATTTTGTACTATGTCAATAGGATCCTAAATTCAGAACCAGCAGGACCTCTGAGGCTATTTAGTTCAGTTGCTTTCCCTCATCTAGATCTGAGACCACAGTTTTGCCTCGTCCGGGACAGTTTTTTCCTCAACCTTAATATCTACCTTAGCCATCTATCTCTTTTTCTATTTCCCCATTTATTGGCACTATCCAGATGAGGGAACTGAGACCCAGGGAAGTTGTGACTTGTTTAAGGTCTTGCAAGGGAATAATCAATTCTGAAAGGTGGAATAAGAACTCAAGACTTCTGGGTCAATGTTCTTTATATTGTATATCTCCTGTCTCCTGAACGAATAGGGAATTGCTAAGATAAAGAACTTTCTAGACTGACTCTGATCTTATCCACCTTGGGTCTGGTGGAATTCAGTTTGAGCTCTCCTGCCAGTGTTCCTTGTTCTGTTCTCCTCTTGGATCCTTTATCTCATTTAAAATTTATTTATTTCAAATTGACAAAATAAAATTAAAATTAAAAAAATATTTATTTCAACTCTTACCCTCTGTCTTAGTATCACTTAAGGCAAAGGCTAGATTATTGGGGTTATGTGACTTGCTCAGGATCATTCAGGTAGGAAATATCTTAGCTCAGAGTTGAACCCAGGTCATCCTGAATCCAGGATTGGATTCTATCCATAGTGTTACCTAGCTGTGTCCTCATGGGTTCTTTTATTAAAAGACCCATTGAAGCAAAAACAGAGAGCAGGGACAGGGAATGGCATACACACTTAGTATATAACATGTTTGTATAAATCCAGACTGAGCTGGCTCAGTTACCTTGAACAAATCTCTTCCTTTCTGCCCCCATCTGATGATCCTTAAGATCATAGATTTTGTGTTACAAGGAATATTAGAGAGCATTTGAAAGTACCCTCATCCCTACCTCCACCTGAAAGTACTTCCCTCTCTTGGATTCTATACGACCTTTTCCTAATGGATTGATTTCACCTTCAATCCATTATTTCAACTTGACTCTGTTGGTGGCCTAATAGTGGGGATGAAGGAGGTCCAGGGGACATTCATGCTTTTACATGTGTGTACTTGAACCCACATAGGCAGTGTTCTGTGATTCTCACTGTTGTTTCCCACCCAATCCAGAAGGAGCTATACTTGATCTATGTGCACAGGGTCTCCTACAGGAGGGGCTAGGGGTAGGGGAGGGAAAGAACATGAATCTTGTGACCATGGAAAAATATTCTAAATTAACTAATTAAATAAAAATTTCAAAAGAAAAAAATATGTGCATAGGGTATCAATGTTCTGGGAGAATAAGCTAAGTAAGGTTCAGAATTCAGTTCCAGTCACTAGAATCCTAGAAAAACTCTACTTTTATGGCTCTCAATATTTTCCTTCTTAATCTCTGAGGACAGTCTATAAGGAAGCTAAAGTAGTGGTTCTAAGAGCATACTCTGCCTTCCATCAATGCTCCCAGCCCTCACTCACCCTAAGAAAAACCACACAAAAATAAGTTCTTAGAGGAGACTACTCTTCCTTGAAGTCTGCTGCTTGGGACCTTGGGTCCCAAGCATTGACCCTTTCTGAGCCTCAGTTTTCTTATCTATAAAACGATGAGGTTGGACTAGATGCTTTAGAAAGTTCCTTTCCAGCTGTAACTACATGATCCAGTAAATCACCAGGTGAGCTTCAGCTTAGCTATTCCATGCCTTAGTTTCCTTATCTGCAAAATGAGGTGAATAACATGTCTTTTACTAACCTTAGAGGTTGATCATAAATATCAAATGGAATAATAAATATGAAATTACTTGGTAAAGTGCTGTTTTATGTAAATATAAAGGGACTTATTAATTACGTTGTTAGCAATTTTAATTAATTATATGTATAATATAATGCATAATGTTTATTACTAATAATTTCAGTCCTTATATGGAGACCTCTATGCCCTTCTTCCTAAAAGACTGTACCCTTTCTCCAAATACACCCACCAGCCAACAGTACAAGTTATATTTACAAGGGCACATTTTATAGGGTCTCTGTTCTGCCCTGTCTCCAAGCAACAGAATAAACACAATGCACTGTTGGGCACAATGGTAATCAACCTCACAATTTCCCAAGAATTAAGATGGAAAAGGGCAAAATGGAACAAAGGGAAGAGGGCAAAGCTCTTCATGTGCCAGATGACACCTAGGCTAGTTGGGCTAAGGGTCAACACCCCTGGGTTTTAATAGAAGTAATTTAGTAAGATTAATCAGTTATATGAGAAATGAAAATCCCATTTCTCAGAAGGAGGAAAGAATAGAGACAAAGGTATTTCCTTAGTTAGGAATAGATTAAAGAACATATTCTATGGTTTGCTGGTCATAGCATAGTGGAAAATGTGTTGATATTAAAAGCCAGAATACCTGTGTTCATGTTCTAGCTTGGGTTACTTGTTTATTGTATCACCTGGCAAGTCACCCAGTCTCTCTAAGGGTATTTCCTCATCTGTAAAATGATGCTAATAGCATGCATCGCACATATCACTCAGGGTCATTTAAAGGAAAGCATTGAAGACATTATATATAAAGGCAATTTATTTTTAATCATTATGGAGATGGTAGTAAACTTTACTCCTTACTGTTTTCTAAGAAGTTCCTTGAAAGATAGGAAATATGGTTAGGTTTTATCTTTGTATCCTCAGCACTTTGTGGCACATAAAATGGACATTGGTGCCTACTAAATCTTAGATGTTTGTTGTAATGAATTTAGCTGGGCTTTGGGGAAGATGGATAAAGTCCAATGAGGCAGGAGTGATTTCTAGAAAAAGCTTCTAGTGCCCCAATCTAATGCTATGATTTTGCAGGTTTTAAAGTGAGTAGGGTGAGGGCTTTGTTCATAGGATATTAGATGTATATCTGGAAAGACTACCAGATATCATCTAGTCCAACACCCTCATTTTATGGATGAGGAAACTGAGAAACAACAGGTTAAGTGACTTGCCTACAGTCACACAGGCAAGAAGTGTCAAGAGTTAGAAGTCAGGTCTTCTGATTTCAGAGTCAGCACTTTTTCTATTATACTAAATGCATCTTGTTTTTAAGATGAGTTTATCTCAGGGGCCAATCATATGCATATACATATATGTTTCTGTATGTAATTTTTTTGCCTCTACATTTCTTGCATCCCTAAGATTTTTGTTGGCTATGATAGGTTTCAGAAGCTGAGTAGTTTTGTCCCCCTTACTGAGTCACTGAAGGGAACTTGATTGCCATCCTAAATTTCCTTCTTTGTTAGATTTTCAGATTTACCAGCCAGCCAGAAGTGAAATAGATAGAGCTATTGACTGGTTTGAAAGCTTGCTGATTCCTTCTCCCAGGGGAGAAATTCTACCCAGATTCACTTTCAATAATAATAACAACAAGAAGAACAGCAACAACAATAAAAATACTAACAAAATAATAATAGCCAGTGTTTATATGACTTTAAGATTTGTAATTACTTTATACATGTTACCCCATCTGACATTACACTTTTCCCTCTGTCCTTCAAAGCAGACAAAATATGGATAAAGTAGAGGTAGAAAGATAGAGGTGGGCAGTACTCAATCATTCAAGAAGTCAGGGACAAAGCATAGAATAAACTTAGAAGCATCTAATACCATTTTAAAAATTGTATTTATTTTGTTACATTTTAAGTTGCAAGTTGTTTTCCTCTTTTTTGTCACCACTCTGTAGTAGAGAAGACCATCACTTTTCACACATGCATATATATTTACACACATATGCACAGTAACTGTGTGCCTACTTGTCAGTTCCTTCTCTGGAGGTGAATAGCATCTTTCTTCATAGGACGTTTGTAGCTGGTTTGAGTATTTATAATGCTCAGACTAGCTTAGTCAGCTATTCTTTGATTGATACTTCTGTTACTATATACAGTGTTCCCCTGGTTCTGCTTATTTCATTCTGCATTATTTCATGTAAGTATTTCCATGGTTTCTAAAATCAACCTGCTCATAATTTCTTACTTTTGAACCTACCGTATATTTTTCTTAAGGAATAATCATTACATGTTATCTGATTTGATACTACCCCTTTCCTTCTATCCTATAAGGCAGCTAGAAGATGAATTATGGAGGGGGAGAGATTCTCTCCTGAGGGTCTATTGTATCCTGAAACAAGACACAATCATTCAAGGAGGAGCAGGGACAAAGTAAAGAATAAGATTTAGAATAAAACCTATTCTTATATCTACTCCTGTCTATAACCTTAGAAAATCAGATCATATCCAACGAGATTGTTGTTCCCATGACAAGCCTTCTCCCTCAGCCTCCTCTAATTCCAATTTTTTAAAGCTCCCCAAACTCCACAGTCTTTAATCTTACTTCCTTTCACTCCTTCTTATCCCACTCCCCATCGAAACTATGGTCTTACACAAGAATCACTGTCAATGTGAGTCAGCTGTGTTATGTGGCTGCCAAAAACAGTGACTGCAATTGTAGACCATGTTAATAGAATTATAGTGCCCAGAACAAGGGAGGAAAAAATCCCATTGTATTCTGTCCTGGTCAGCCTGCATCTGGAATATTATGTTCAGTTTGTGGTGATGTACTTTAAAAGGCATATGAGACAAACTATTAAAGGAAAGGTGATTAGGAAAGTAATGGCACCTGAAAACACACAGAATGATTAACCAATCAACAAGTCTTTATTCAGCATCCATTAAGGCAATAGACACTGTGCTAGGCACTAGGAAGTCAAATAAAAACGACAAAAGCTACCTCTCTTTCAAGTATCATGAAGGTGATCTTAAACTATATTACTCCTACTCAGGTCAAAGAACTGGGGGAGGAATTTATAACTTTGGGAAGAAAAAGAAGGGGATTTTTATGGTGGAGGAACATACATGATCAGACTTCAAGTATTTGAAAGGAGTAACATTTAGAAAAGGGTTTAGATTTATTCTATATTGCTTCAGAGGGAAGTGTATGAAAAGGAGACAAATTTCATCTCTGGGCAAGGCAGCTCTAACAGGTTAGAGCTATCTTATAACGAATGGGTCACCTTGAGTGGTAGTGACTTCCTTGTTATCAAATTTGTTTGAGCAGAGGCTAGACCACCTGCCAGGTGGGGTAAGAGGTTGGACTCATTGACCTTTAATTATCTTCTCCTTCCAACACTAAAGGTTCAGTGATTCTTTCACCCCACCCTCCAGGTGCCCTTAGCTAAGTGCTCTTTCCCAACTCATCTTCCCTTCCCCACAAGTAATAGCTTGGGAAAATAGTTGAGAACTGGGAAGTGTCTCAGTGTCCCATTGGGCAGGAAAACTGGAGAGGACCTGGAGATAGGTGACAGAGCTGATTAGAGACATTGGGTGTCCGGTTCTGTTGTATTGTCTGACTAGCAGGGCATAGTAGAAATAACACTAGGCTAGGAAATAGAAGACTAGTTTAGTCCAAGATCCCCAAGTGGACAACTCACCAGTTCACTTTGCCTCATCCTAGAAGAGTTTCTTCAACTGTAAAATAAGGGGATTAGAGTAGATGAGCTCTAAGTCTTTCTTGGCTCTTTCTGTTGTATGATGCCTTCCTCCTTCTGTATTCCCTTGAGACAAAGAAGGAGAAGGAAGGAGGGAAAGAAATGTGTTGGAAAGGACAAGGCTGAGTAAACTCAGGGAAGAATATGTTTAGCAGTTATATTCAGAAGGGAATGGAGGAAGCCATAGAAGACTGTAGTCTGCTGATGTCCATCCCCAAAAAACAGCAGAAGGGAATTGGGATAGACTTCATAAGAGTGATTTTAGATAACATACAATGGCTAGATGAGGAAAATGCAAATCTAGGACCTGTTTTTTCCTTTCCTTCTCTTGCTTGTTTTCTTCCCTTGTTCACAGTAGAATTTGTAGGTATCTGGCATAACTAAGTTAACAATATTACTTCAGAATTTAAAGAGTTGTTACCCAATTTTGTCTCAGAATCCTACCTCTCATAATGTGTGATCTTCATTGAGCCCCCATATTAAAAAAAATTCACTGAAAGGCTAATTTCAATATGATGAGCCTTTCCCCCTGTCCCTATGTTGATTGGTCCTCAAATAGCAGACAAATCTATGCTTCAAGCTTTTTCATTTTTGTATGCCTATGCTCCTTCACAAACATTGGTTTCAAGAACTCAAAGTCACTTGCCTTTCCCCACAGCACAAAAAGTCTTATTTAGGATCAGGATCATAAATCTAGGGCTGGAAAGGGCCCCAGATTGGCTAGTCCAGTCTTCTCCTTATATAGTTGGGGAAACTGATACCCAGGGAAGTTAACTGACTAGCTCAAGATTGAATAAGTAGTGAACCTCAAAAGTGAAATTTGCACCCAGGTCCTCTGACTCCACAGCCAGTGTTGTTTATATTTCAGTAGGTATATACCACTTTATAAACCACTATCCCAGGAGGACCCATGTCTTTACCCATCTTAATAATTGTCTGTGAATGAGCTCTCTACATATTTTTGACTCCTGTAGAAAAAAAACAAGTTGTTCAGGAGAGAGAAAAAATGAGATAAGAGGAAAACTAGAGGGAAGATAAGTAAAAGGAAAAACAAATTTTTAGTTTATAGAACATAGATTTCAATATTACCTAAGGGAGAGTAGTTCAGCCTGAACCAAGAGACACAGATTAGACCTTGTAAGAGTCCACAGCTTTGTCTGGTAGTAGAAAAGTAAGCCTTGGATGCAAAAAAAGGTACAACCTAAGAACAATAGTGAGAGTGGGCTACACAGAGGCATCAAGATATTAGAAGCACAGTAGGAAGTACCTACTAATGGGTGCAAAGCAGGATGTAAATCTACTTTGTATATCTGTAATTGATGGCCTGATTATAGTTGTTGAATGAATAATTAATGAATAAAGCATTTGTTAAGAGTTTAGTATTACAAAGTACTGTTATTACCACTTGGAATACAAAGAGTACAAAAGATGCAAACAGTAAAATAAGATACCTCTTGGTGTCTTGGAATGGAATGGAATTCCCATTCTGTGGGTTATTGTTGGGTTTTATTTATTTATTTATTTATTATTCCTTACCTCCTTCTTAGAATTGATACTTTGTTTTGCTACCAAGGCAGAAGAGTGATAAGGGCTAGGCAACGGGAGGTAAGTGACTTGCCCAATGTCACACAACTAATAAATATCTGAGGCCTGATTTGATTATCTGAGGCCAGGATCTCCTGTTTCTAGACTTGACTCTCAATCCACTGAGCCACCTACCTGCCCCAAGAATTACCATTTTTATGGGGGAGATAACATATATGGAAGATTTCAACTGTTAGATGGAAAGTCCCATGCTTCCCAGGGTCTAGCAGCAAAACAAAGCAAATGTTAATGCCTTCTCTTTAATGTAGTTTCTAATGATAAAATTGTATCAGTTTTTTATGTTGAACTATTTGACATGGTTGTTTTCTGGGTGTTTAGTAGTAGTGGCTGTAGCCTTTGTAGCAGAAATTGCCAGGCTCCACAGGGGTGGCCTGTGTCAATAATTCTTTTTGGGAGAATTCATTCATTCTCCCAGAATAATGTGGGCAAGAAACATTGGTGTTTCCAAGGCTCCTGGGCACAAGGTCCTAGGCTATCCTCATTAAGACCCAAAGAGTGATGGTGGCCAAATTGGTTGTAGTTGTAGTTGTAGTTGTAGTAGTATGGTGGTCTGACCTGCTTGGTAATGTTGTCTTCTCCTGATTTCTCCCTCTGTGAACTCTACAGCACAGTCAGATTGGCTGACCTACCTTGTGTGTATGTGTGTGTGTGTAGTGGCAACTAGTCAGGGAGTGGTAGGAAAGGCTGGACCCTTTTTTTTGCAAGGAATGGGCTTCCTGCATGATGGCTACAAGGGCAGGATTAGAAGTAAGAATGGTGGTCTGGGTGGTGCTACCACTTCCATGGCTTTCATGACAATATGCTTGTTGGTAGCAGTTGATAAAGAGTTGTTGCTGGTAAGAAGGGAAGCTGTCTCTCTTTGATGGGGAAGGGCTGGAAGCATTTTTAGTTTCCCAAGAGGCATCATCAGTTCCAAGGCTCTTGATTTGAGTTTAGGGTCTTGGGGCTATCTTCATTAGTCAGAGTGATGGTGACTTGAATTGCCTAGCAAACCCATCCCTACTCCTATTACATATTGCCCTTTAGGGTGTCCTACTGTTTGTCAGCCTGCCCATATACATCTTCATTCCTAAAGTGAAGTAATATTTTTGTACTCAAGATGATTTTTTTTAAGTGTGTTTTATTGGTGACTTAGTAGTTGGAAGTGAACAAGGGGAAAAGGCCATGTTTCTGAAGTTGTCAACTCATAAAGGCTACTATGCTGGCCATACCCTTCTTCCAGAGATAAGAAAGAATAAATGGAGATGTGCACATTTGAGGAATGCTGCTTTGGGGATTCAAGATCCAGGAGGGAATCAGCATTTTAAAAAATCTGTTATGTGCTAGGCACTTGGCTAGTACTTTATAAAAATGATCTCATCTCATCCTCACAATAATCCTGTGAGTGATTTGGTGCTATTATCTCTATTTTGAAGTTGAAGAAAACATCTGTCAACAGAGGTTAAATGACTTGCCCAGAATTACCCAGCTAGCAAGTATCTGAGGCTGAATTTGAATTCAACTCTATGATATCAGTCTTTATCCATTTTATCTTTATCCATTATGCTACCTAGCTGACTCAAAAATAGTTTAAAGGTGCAAGGGAATAAGCATTTATATAGCACCTACTATGTGCCGGACACTTCTAAGCACTTTTTAACCTCCCCCCCCCAATATTTTTACAGTAAACCTGTGAGATAGATATTAGTATTATCATCATTTTACACTTGAGGAAATTGAGGCAAACAGAAGTTGTGACTTGCCCAGGGTTACTCCAGCCCCAGTGCTCTATCCACTCTACCACTTATGTATGTAGTTGGTGACCTACCTAGCTGCCATGAGTTTATCTGCTCTAAGTCTGGGGAGTGGCTAAATCAATTGGGAAAGAAGATAGAAGAAAAGGCTAGGTAGGATCCATTTGTGTCATATTTATAAGAGTAGATGCAACAAGACAGCTGAGATGAGACAGCCTGAATTCATAAAGGTTGAAATCAAATTGACTTGACAACTTTATCTAACTATTTTCTGTAGCCCTGAAGCAGAAACAGAAATTGTGTGGTGGAGGTTACCTAGAGATAAAGATTTACAAGGCATTCTAAGGTGACAATTAGTGAAAGATTAAAATAACAGACCATGAGGTCAAGACTGGAGATGGAAACAAGTAATACCAGAAGAGGGAAGAGCTGGAACGAACACTGGATATAGGATTGGGAGAGCTCAACTCCATTCTCAGGTCTGCCATTTTCTCTCTGTTGTGATATTAGTCAAATTTGGCTTCTTAGGCTTCAGTTTTCACATCTGTAAGATAAAAGAGTTCCATTCTACCATTGGTGTCAGACTCATATAGATACAGGGTCACCAACCCATACATAAGGATCTCTGTGGGTGCACTTTGACTTGGAAATTACATCCTTTTTATTTCCTATGTCCTACTGCATTTTTATTTATTTTGTTCCTACATTTAATCTGGTTCTGGCAGCACTCAAAAGTGTTGTGAAGTGGCATTGCTTTATACCTCTGGATCAGTTGCCCTCCAACATCCCTTCCAGCTCTAAATTTATGACCATATAATCCTCCCCTCTCCCCACCCCCTTCCTGATGACTTTTCTTTCCTTCCCACCTCTACAACAGCCTACCCTGGCCTCCAAGAAGAGCATTTAAGGAGGACAAACAAGAAGACCCAGTAGGGTGGAGCTTGAAACCATGTCCCTAAGAGTTTGACCCAACTTGAATATATGGCTAACTGGAGCCAGTGCCAGTGTGAAGACACATAAGATACTGTGTACCCCTAATCATCCCTCAATCTTAATTATAAAAATACTAGCTAGCTTTTAGATAATTCTTTAATATTTGCAAAGTGCTTTACAAATATCTCACTTTATCCTCACCACAAGTCTAGAACATAGATGTTATTATTATCCCACTTTATATGGGAAATTGAGGCAGGCCAAGGTGAAGTATCTTGCCCAGAGTTATTCAGTTAGTAAATGGCTGAGGTCATATTTGAAAACAGTTCTTCCTGATTACAGGTCTGATATTCTGTGTCTACTACTCCACATAGTTATGGTAGGACCTTGTTTTTCAAGGACGCAACACACAAGAATTCAGGTATACATGATTGGCAATTGGAAAAAAGGCGGGCAGAAAAATAAGTAAAATAAAAAATTTAATTATGCATGAAACCCATGCCATTTTCCCAAATGGCATAAAGTCTTTTTTTTAAAAACCCTTACCCGACATCTTAAAATCAATACCATGTAATAGTCCAAGGCAGAAGAGTGGCAAGGGCTAAGCATCAGGGATTAAGTGACTTGTCCAGGGTTCCACAGCTAGAAGTGTCTGAGGCTAGATTTGAACCCAGGACCTCTCCATACCAGGGCTGGCTCATAGAATAAAGCCTTACAGTTTACCCAATCATGCTCATTCTCATTCTGAGAGTCATTACATTGTTTTGTACCAAACATTAGCTCCCACATCAGGCATCAGTCTTTGTCCGGGGTTTTTGGTTGTAATAAGTCATGTCTGCATCAGAGCAGGGCTACTCTTTGTTTTATTAGTACTATTTCATCATTAATAATGGCCCCAAAGTACAAAAATAGTGATACTGGTAGCATGGATCAGTCTAAGAAAGTAAAAAAAAAAATTCCCAAGTATGTTTATATAAGAAATATTTATTAAATAATGTGGTTTGCTATTATGTGTGATTTTCAACTCATAGCAAGGGTCTTGAAAAGTTTTGGTTGCATAAAACAAAGTCCTACTATATTTGGCAAAGAGAGGAGAAAATGTTAATCCACAGCTATCTAATGAGGCAGAGGGGCCACCTGATTTATAAGTGAGCATGGATTTGGAGGAACTCCTTTGCCATTTTCGTTCTAGGCTATTGAAGACATAGGGACTAATGACTACCTTTCTCCCAGGATAAGTGGATAAGAAGAGCAGGATATATTGACTCAATGGAAAACTGGCCAGTGACATTGGGGATAAAGACCCATTACTGCTTTCCCCCTTCCTTTACTGACTGATCTTGAGGGTCCCTGGACAGCTGAGATGCATATATGTATAGGGGAGTAGGGCTTGGCACACATAACTCCCCACAGCCCTTTTCCTTACTTTTCCCTATCATCCCTGGAATCTTGCTCCCATCTTTCTAAATGTCCCCTCCTACAGAATCTGGGAGTCTCCACTGCTCTTAGCTGCCAAAGAGAATGATATTCGAGCATTGACCAAGCTTCTCAAGTATGATGTCTGTGATATACACCAGAGAGGTAAGGAACTTATGCCCTTCCCTGAGTCCTTCTGACCTGCCCCTAGCACCCTAGGTTAACTCTTCTTCCCTGACTTCCCTTTAACAGCCCTTTCCTTGGACTTCCCTACCCAGTAACCACAATCCTATATGCTACTCCCCTGCTATCTATAAAGGTCCTATATTCATGGCACTACTTCCCTTCCCCAACCCCAGGGGCCTTGGGGGAGACAGCACTGCATGTTGCTGCCCTCTATGACAATTTTGAGGCGGCCAAGTTGCTGATAGAAGTTGCACCTGAACTGGTGACTGAACCCATGACTTCTGAGCTGTATGAAGGTGAGAAGGAGGGGACTAGGGAAGGCTGCTTAGAGTCTCTTAGAGATATGGGGAGGAGATGTTCCTTAATTTTCTTTCTCTCATACATTCAAGCATAAGGAGCCTTCCTTGCTTTCCCTTGCTTCTCCCTCTTTCTTAAGATGTTCCACTGAGATTCAGTGGCTTAAGTCAGAGGTTCAGAAGGAGAGGAATGCTTTGGGAAGGGATGTTTTCTTTCTGGGTCCTTTGGAAAGATGTTCCTTATCTTGGAGGGTAACATGGGGTGAAGGCCCCATATGTGAGTTGTTCTTCTTGTTGGGGGATTCAGGTCAAACAGCGCTTCACATAGCAATAGTGAACCAGAATGTGAACTTGGTGAAGGCTCTGCTCACCCACGGTGCCAGTGTCTCTGCCCGAGCCACTGGGATAGCTTTTCGCCGGAGCTCCCACAACCTCATCTACTTTGGTGAGAGCAAGAGTCAGGGTGATGAAGGAGGGGGTGGATAGGGAGGGGAGTAAGGGTGATGGTGGGAACATGAATAAAGATGAAGAAGGGTGTAGAAGGGTGATTTGCTCTGGGAAAGTCAAGCTTTGGGTCAGTCTCTGAAGACCCCATAGCTTCCTTGGAAGAGCTCCTCCCTTTCTCATGTCTCTCTGCCCACACACTGATCTTTCCCTCATTCCTTTATGTGAATCCATTTTCCCTTCTCCCTTCTACCTGTCAGCTAATAATTCCCCTAATTTATGCACAACTTGTGCAAAGAGCCTTGAATTTCATGTGTACAAAAGGAGACAGTTTCTCCTGGAAGTTGTTCATCTGATAGGAGACAGAGTCTTTTTCAAGTGTTAAGGAAAATAAAACCGTTAGATGCCTCTAGCCCCCCATCCTCTGTCTTTATTGTGATAACTCCCTTCTTCCCTCTAGGAGAGCATCCTTTGTCCTTTGCTGCCTGTGTGAGCAATGAAGAGATTGTTCAATTACTTATTGAGTTTGGAGCTGACATCCGGGCACAGGACTCTTTGGGTAAGAGCTGGTACAAGAAAAGAGATGAGGGGATTTAAAAGGCTTTTTTTAGAGCTGAGACACAGCCAAAGTACAAATGGGACAAAGGAGGTTATTAAGAAGTGGTCAGTGGCCTTCATGCCACCCTTATATCCTCTCTCTAGGAAATACAGTGCTTCACATCTTAGTCTTCCAGCCCAACAAAACATTTGCCTGCCAGATGTATAATGCACTGTTATCTTATGATGAGCGGAGTGGTCACATGAAGTCTCTAGACCTCATTCCTAATCACCAAGGCCTCACTCCCTTCAAGCTGGCTGGTGTGGAAGGGAACACTGTGGTAAGGGATGTTAATTCTCAATATTAGACCCATAAACCTTGGCCCACATAGACAAGAATGACTGCCTCTTGCCATTCATCAGGAGAGAAGTAGTTAAGGAACACAGATTTCAGCTGTCAGCCTAAATTTAAATTTCTTCCTCAAGTTACTACTTTTCTGATTCCTATTCTTCATCCTGTTCCATTTCTGCCTATCTTGAAGTTTGGAAAGTTATGGCTAGTCTGGGGATGCCAAAGATGGACAGGTCCATGGGTGCTGATCTTCAGGAGTTCTTTGACTCAGATGTCTCTCATGTCCTGCTCTTCAGATATTCCAGCATCTGCTACAGAAGAAGAAGCATGTCCAATGGACATATGGACCATTGACTTCCACTCTTTACGACCTCACAGAAATTGACTCGTGGGGAGATGAGCAATCATTGCTTGAACTCATTGTTACAACCAAGAAGAGAGAGGTATAGGCATGGGCCAGAGAAAGAGAAGGGAAAGGGAGTGACAGGATGAAGAAAGAGAAAGAATACGTGTATGTATGCATGTGCAGGTACCAGGGTACACATCCAATTCTTCATTCCTCTTCCTTATAGGCCCGTCAGATCCTAGACCTGACCCCTGTGAAAGAGCTAGTGAACCTCAAGTGGAGAAGATTTGGAAGACCATACTTTTGTGTGCTGGGTGCTATTTATGTTCTCTACATGATCTGCTTCACCATGTGCTGTGCCTATCGTCCCCTCAAGCTTCGTAGCAGCAATCGCACTAGCCTGCGGGACATTAGTCTTCTCCAGCAGAAGCTATTGCAGGTGATTGCCCCTGAACTCAGGGAATAATAGGATCTTTCCTCCCTCCCCCCACCTAAGGCATTCAGAGGTTATAGGTGATCTATTTCCATATGCATATATATACTTGAATAATAAATGTACATACAATTTCAAAGGGACAAATATACATAGAGTACCGGTTAATAAATAGGATAAAAAAAAGTTGAGCCAAACCTAGTCCGGGAAAGTGGATTCCCATAGTGTAGACACTAAATAATTCATCAAGATCTGAGAGATGTTTCAAGTATGTACCCACATGGAGTCATTGTGCTTGAACCTAGAGGACAAAAGTAGGAATAATGGGACAGAGTCAGAGAGAGACTTATTTGGGAGCTTCTTAATAATTAGGGCTATTCCAAAATAGGATGGGTAGATAGATCCCAATTTCTGAAGGTCTCCAGTTAGACTAGATAACCTTTTTGTTAGGGATTGTTGTAGAGAGGATTTTTAGGCAGGCATAAATTAGACAATGTTAGATGTACTCTAAAGATTCTTCTTATATTCTATGAGAGTATACACATGTATAACATAGAAATGCATATACATCCTATATTCCATACCTTGAACTCCTATTTTTCCTAGCAGGAGTCTTACGTGACTCGTGAGGACAATATCCGAATGGTTGGAGAGCTGGTTTCAGTCATTGGGGCTGTGGCCATCCTACTTCTTGAGGTGAGATATGGAAGAGATAGTTCCAGCCCAGAGATTAAATAGGGAGGGTATTTGGGGCTGGTCTCTTATTCATAGTCCTAAATCATTTTTATATCCCTTATATCTGTTCTATTTCTGCTTTAATTGATTCATGTATTCAGATCCCAGACATCTTTAGAGTTGGGATTGCTCGGTACTTTGGACAAACTATCCTTGGAGGGCCATTTCATGCCATCATGTGAGTCAATTTTCACCCATGTCTTGGCCCCATTGTAGTGTCTCCAGCACCCTGATCTCAACTTCCCCTTCTCCACCTAGCCCTTCCTCCCAACAGTAGGCTTTGTATTTTGGCTAACCCTCAATTACAAAAGCCCCATCTTCAGAGAATCTATGTGTCTATATTGATATAGAATGGGTGCCTGGATTTTAATTAATGTCTGTTGTATATGTGATTATTTATGTATGAGTATATGTAATGGAAGTCACATACAAATTGCAGCTGAGGCCTGGGAGAGCCTACCAGCCATCCCTTCACATGTGCCCTATGTTTTGCTCCCTCTTCTTACCCAAGCGTCACCTATGCCTGCATGGTGCTAGTGACCATGGTGATGCGGCTTACCAGTACATCTGGTGAGGTGGTGCCTATGTCTTTTGCCCTGGTGCTTGGCTGGTGCAATGTTATGTATTTCGCTCGAGGATTCCAGATGCTGGGGCCATTCACCATCATGATCCAGAAGGTCAGTATTTCTCCCTCCAGCTTCTGGGATGAACAGCAACTCCCTACTCCCCAATCACATCTGGCCATCTCAGAGAAGGGGCTGAGCAATTTGGGGAGGCTGGTAGTCAGCATATATGATATAAACTAGAGGTGCTTGCAGGTGGCAGATAAATTGAGAATAGATATGCTATATTAGTGGATGGAAGGGATAGCTACTCAGAGACAGGGGAAGGGAAATTGCTTCATCCTTCCCTTTTCTTCTCTGGCCCCTGCAGATGATTTTCGGGGATCTATTGCGTTTCTGTTGGCTGATGGCTGTGGTCATCCTGGGATTTGCTTCTGGTAATATCTCTGCCTAGGACAGGGGCTGGGATAAGGAGGGAGAGGCTCAAAGGGCCATAGGTAATGGGCAATAGTAAAGATCAGGGTAATTTTGAGTAAGAATGGGATAATGGGGAACATAGATGAAATAGGAATTAATAGACTTCAAAATCAAGTCAATGAGGGAAGGATTTTGATCCCAAGATCAAACATAGGATGGGATCAATTAGGCACTAGGAGGTTAGGACTGGAGTGAGGATGGGGTTCGCAGGGAAATGAGGAAGGATAAGAGTATTGAAGAAAGTCTTCAAGGTGAGCCATCTTATAAATAATATTATCAGAGACAAGAAGGTCAAGGTCTAAATGTTTGGAAATATGATTAGCATGGGGTACCTAGGAAGTTGCTTGATAGTTGCTTGAATATAGTTGTCATGATAACCTTCTCCTCCTGGGCGGAGCAGCGTTCTATATCATCTTCCAGACAGAAGACCAAGATGAATTGGGCCATTTCTTTGACTACCCTATGGCACTGTTCAGCACCTTTGAGCTGTTCCTCACAATCATCGATGGTCCTGCCAACTATGATGTAGATCTACCCTTCATGTATAGCATCACATATGCTGCCTTTGCTATTATTGCCACACTACTCATGCTCAACTTGCTCATTGCTATGATGGGTGACACCCACTGGCGAGTGGCCCATGAGAGGGACGAGCTTTGGAGGGCTCAAGTGAGTGCCTTGGTAGAAAATGTATGTCTGTCCCCTCCTGTCTTGACTCTCTTGGTCTTGGACACCTCTTGATATAGTAGTTCCTAGCTGTCCCATTCTAGCAAGAAGTCATAACTTAGCAAGATGTCATAACTTAATACTAACTGCCAGGCCACTGGGTATAGGATCAGACCATAATCTGGGTATAGGATCAGACCATAATCACGCTTTATCTCTTGGAAAAGGAACAAAGAAGGTAGATCACTCTCAGGAATAAGAAACCATTTCCTTGGAAAGGCTCTCCTATCTGCTTCCTCCTCTTCTCATTTCAGAGGCTTTTCCTAGTATTAGGAGACTGGGAACATAGAATTGAAAGAGACCTTGGAAGCCATTTGATCATAGGGTCATAGATTTTGAGCAGAAAGGGGCCTTAGAAGCTATCTAGACTGATCTGATTTTAGAGACCCTGCTTAAGGCCATACAGCTAGTAAATGGTAGACTTTGAACTCAAGTCTTACAAATGCCAAGATCAGCATTTTCTCTCCTGCACCCATTTGCTAGAGCAGAGGATTCCTAGTCAAAGGCCCAGGTTAGAATTCTGTCTGTGTGACTTGTCTTTGTGATCTTGTAAAAAAGCTCTTCAACATCCTTCAGCCTCAGGTCTTCCTCGATAAAATAGAGGTTAAAAAAACAAACACCTGCCTTAGCTAACTCAAAGTGAGTTATTTATTAGATAATGCAGGTCTGGCATGAGAAATATTTCTGGGTAATATTAGGGTGAAATAGAGTTAGGTGGTAGCGAGTACTTAGAGAAACCAGACAGGCCCAGTTTCTCCTTATTGCACTTAAAAGATCACTTATTTCTCCTTATCTTCTCCCTATTCTGTGTTGTCCATCCTCGTCTCTATCCTAGAATCCCTTGACATACTTTTGACAATAATCCCTCTCCACTTCCCCCTCAAATCCAGGTTGTTGCCACCACAGTAATGTTGGAGCGAAAGCTGCCCAGATGCCTTTGGCCTCGCTCTGGGATCTGTGGTCGAGAGTATGGGCTGGGGGACCGCTGGTATCTTAGGTAAGCTGGAATGTTTGAGCCTGTGCCTGTAGATGTGAGAATATTTTTGCGTGTCTTTTATCACTACCTAGCTCCTTGGGTCTATTGTGGGTTAGGTCCTTTGATGACAGAATTTCCTAAAAAATGCATCTATTCAGTAACCCACTATCTATCACCTTACAGAAAGGGTATGGATATGGGTAAGAGCAGGTGTCTCCCACACACACATATACTCTCTCTCTCTCTCTCTCTCTCTCTCTCTCTTTCTCTCTCTCTCTCTCTCTCTCTCTCTCTCTCTCTCTCTCTCTCTCTCTCTCTCTCTCTCTCTCTCTCTCTCTCTCTCTCTCTCCAAGAAATAGGACTTTCCTTTTCCCCTCTTTTGACAGCCTGACTTCCTAGGGTCCACTCATTTTTCATAGCTAATGAACTATGTCTTATGCCTGGCACAGGCCGGGGGGGGAGAGGGAGAGGGGAGGCCACTGGCCAGTAACTGTATGTTTGAAGCCATATACATCTCTTCCACCCTCTCCCTAGAGTGGAGGACCGACAAGACCCAAGTCGACAACGAATATATCGATATGCCCAGGCCTTCAGTACTTTGGGGACTGATGACTTAGACAAAGACTCACTGAGTAAATCAGACCTGACCCCAACTTGTGGTCGTCATCGACTAGCAGCAACACCTACCCCCTCCATTTCCCGAAGCACCACCCGAAGCAGCGCCAACTGGGAGAGGCTTCGACGGGGGACCCTGGGTGTAAACCTAAGAGGGGAGATCAATAGAGGCCTAGAGGATGAAGAAGGGAGGGTATATCAAGTCTGAACCTTTTCTATAGTAGCCCAAAGAATCTGCCCCCTTTGCTCTTTGGGAATGAAAGGAGGCCAAGTTCTTTGCCCCTTTGAAGGAGATTGGATTGAGCCAGGTAGAATTCTCCTTAGGGTCCTCAGGCTCAGAAGAAGCCAGATTCCAACTTATCTAGACTCCACTGGGCATCTGTTGAATTAACTAGTACGTGTACACTCCTTCCCTTCATTACCCCCATTCCCACAAATGTCCTGTCACTGTGGCAAACTCCTCCTCAAGACCAAGCAGCTGAATACACTGCCAAAATAAAGCACTTTAAGGATGTTCTGCCAAGCATCCTCTCCCCACCCTTCTCAGGTATCTCATCCTTTGCCAGGGATGGGCTTTCCTTTGCTGAGCTGGGTAATTGTAGGAGATGAGAATGGGGCTCATGGGAACTAGAGGTTGTACAAATGAGTGAACAAGAAAAACAGAAGACTTGGGTGTTATGGCTGGTACACAGACACCTACCCTGCTAAGGCATCACTCCTTCCAATAAAGTCGGTGCCCTAGTCTTTAAAAGCCTTCTATGTTGACCTTTCTCCCCAAATATTTTGAATCCTTTTAACCTTCTTGTGGCCTCCTAGTTTCCTACTTACATGAGATTTCATCACACCTCCACGTTGGCAAAATCCCATTTTTCCCTTTTAATATGGCAGGGGAAGAACCATTTTGGAGGGAACAATCCAAAGAATGAGTCATGGGTGGGCAATGAGGAAGGGCCGATTCTTCCATCTGAAACCAAGGTTCACCCCATCTGTGGTCCTTTTGAGGCTGTGTGACCACATCTATATTCTGTCAAGGGTTCAGACCTCCACTGGGCTTGGCTGGCTTAGGTGTTGTTGGAGCAGATGGATGTTGTGGAGAAGTTTCTTCTGGTGTCCAGCCAGAGTGATGCCCAAGGCAGGCATATCCCTGGGAAAAGGAGGAATGGGGATGATGGGACACATATCCTCTCTATCTGCCTCCCTTGAGCTTTGATACCTAATTCTGTTGTTTCTCCCTGGGAACATGGGGATTCTGCAGGAGGGAGAAGACCAGGTGCCCTTTTGAATGAGAGATATGTGGTCCTGACACTTGGACTTTTTCTTCCCCCAACCTCTTCTCAATGACAACATTCCCTGTTAAGCCGCTTACTCAAGGCTGAGCTGAGCCACCTCATTGAAGCTACAGAGCCCAACTTTGGAGAAGCTGTCCTGATAGCACTCCATCCCGATTGCAGTCAACCAGGCCTGAGGTGTTTCCAGTGAGGAGAAGTCCAAGGTCACAGGACTCAATAGGCTCTGGGATTGTCTAGTGGGAGAAGAGGTTAGGCTGGTCAAGGGCTTCAGGCTCAAAGTTCATAAGCAACTTCCATACCATGTCTCACCCAGTGCTCTTGCCTCTCCCACTGGTTCTCCCATTTCTACTTCTTGATTCTCCCTAGCCCTCTCTAGTTTTCCCAGACCTTCCCCTATGGACTCCTCCAGCTTGTAGCATCTCGGGTTTGCGGATCATCTTGTCCAAGGCAGCTACCAGCTGGTCAAAGTGAGGCCGCTGGGCAGAATCCTGTTGCCAAGTGTCTAGCATCAGTAGGTGCAGCCCATTGGGGCATCCTGGAGGTGGAGGAAGACGGAACTCCTGTTCTATAGCATGTACCACCTTGAGAAAAAAAACACAGAAGGTCAGAGAAACAAAATCTCAGAATCTTGTTGGGCAGCACCTCAGAATCTATCTAGTCCAAATTATATCTGAATAGGAATTCTCTATAGCCTCAAAATCTAGCTTCTACATGAAGAATTATAGTGTGGGCAGAACCCACCACCTCCAAAGTTAGCTCATTTAGCTTTTGGTTAGCTCTAATTGTTAGCATGTTTTTTCCTTCTATCAAATCTCAGTTTTTCTCTCTGACGCTTCCCATTGCTGTTAGTTCTCCTTTGGGGGACAAACAGAGTAAGTTTGGGGTCTATTTCCACTAGTTAATTCTTCAGACACTTAAAGACAGCTATTCTGCTTTCCATATGTTCCCTTCTTCAGGCTAAGTGTCTACACTTTCAGTCAATTCCCATATAACAATCTGGTGGTGATTCTGAGTGATAGGTAATTAAGTGGCAGGAAAATGGCATGGAGAGTGTATAGGAATGGATATATAGAATCTACAGAGTAACCCAGAACCTCAGTGGGATGGGGTGGCTAATTAGATTAGAGGAAATGGAAAGGAGCTTTAAGTTTAGAGACAGACCCCCTTACACTGGGGTAGAGTGGACATTCTCACCTCTTGGTCACTCATGTCCCAGTATGGGCGTTCCCCATAACTCATTACTTCCCACATTAGAATCCCAAAGCTCCAGATATCACTGGCTGTTGTGAATTTTCCATGAGTTAGGACCTCAGGAGCTGACCATCGGAGTGGAGGCTGTAAACCCTGGATGTGGAAAGATAGGAGACTGTAGAGCTTTGGAGGCCCCAAACTAGTTCCCTTGGTTCTCAGACCTTTCTTCAGTCCTACCTTCCCAGAATTTCTTAATATCCTTCTCCAAATCTCCCAGTATCCTTCCTCAGTGTGAGTTCCCATCTATTTCTGCCCTCTGTAGCTATATATACCACAAAATTTATGAATCCTTAATATGCCAGAGGGTGAATGTCTCCCTATTTCTTTTGATAGCTTACTGACCCATCTTTGAAATGATCTTTTCCAGAGATATGATCTCTCACCTGGCTGTTGTGACTCAGGTAGCTGTGGCCATGGCTAAGGTGGGCCACTTTGCACACCAGGTGGCCATTGACCAGTACACTATGGGCTGTCAGAGCCCTGTGTACAAAGCCACAACTGGATAGGTACTGCATGGCTGCTGCCACACCCCGCTGCATAGCCACAAGTTGCAGGTTACTGAACTGGCCCTCTTGTTGCTGAAGAGAAAAGAGCAGAGGTCAGCTATAAGGCAGAGGAAAGAGATAAAAAGCTAATGACCAGAAGTCTGGTGAGATCAGCCATTGATCAGGGTTGGGATTAGAAAGCTAACTTCATATAGGGGCAAATCAGAAACTAAGGAGAGAGGGGGAGAATAGAAGAATTGTGAATCCTCTCCCAGGATAATTGGGGGACCTCCCCACCTTAGTCCCCAGAGGCCATTCCCTCTGGATTCTACTGACCCTGAGAAAGCTGTCCAGTGGGCCATTCTCCATGAGCTCAGTTAGCACCATGAGGGGTTGACTCTTGGTAACCACACCCTCAAGCCGAAGAACATTAGGATGATGAAACTGACCCAGTACTGCAGCCCGGCCTAGGAAGGCATCACGTTGGCTTTCTACTCCACTGGCCCATAGAGTTCGAATGGCTACAGCTTGTTCTCGACGTCCTCGAGGCTGCAGCCAGCCTCTGCATACCTCACCAAAGGAGCCTAGTTGGTAAATGCATAGAGTCAGGTTGCACCAATTTATCAAGGGACAAAAGGAGAAGGGATATCTTTATGAAGGTAATATGCATGGGGGTGTTTAATCCTACCACCAGAAGAGCTTGTTTGCACATGGGCTGACTGAGGAAGGGGAGAGCCTTAGGAAGGTTAGGTCACCTCTGTTAGTCCCTTTAGTTCTTTTGATACCTGGTCCAATAACCTCTTCGATCTTGACATATGCTGGATCCACCTCCCTGGTGAACTCCCTGATGGCTTGGCTAGGATCTTCATATGTAGATGGATCAATGTAGTACTTCACTCCAAGGCCTATGGTTTGGGGTTCATGGTTAAGACTCAGCCATCCTACTGAAAACATAACTCTCCAGGATACTATAAGTGTTAGAGAGATTCATAGGATGTTTGTACTTATAACTTCACTGCCTAGTACAGTTCTTAATGAATATTTAAGTATTCATAGATTCAGAGAGAAGGGAAGTTAGAAACCATCCAGTATAATCCCCTCATTTTACAGATGAGGAAACAGAGGCTGAGAGGTTACCTTTCCCAGCATCATGAAGACAGTAAGACATCCTTTCATGAGCCTTCCCACCACTAACTTCATCATTTCCCAGGGTCTTCATTTTTTATCTTCTTCCCTTCTCCCCCAGGTTCCACCACCCCTTTTCCAACTCCCCTTCATACCACTGGGGCTGGCGTACTGCTGCAGTGGTTCCGTGTAGCCTGTCCGTTGACGCTTCCTGTAAGCACAGACTTAAGAAACTTGTAGTATCTCCTAACTTCCAATTTCTTATCCCTCCCTAGCTACTTTGCCAAACGTACAAGGGGCAGTGCTGTGAATGAGAATTCCCACATCTCACCTCCCCACATACCTTTCTTAAATTTTGACAGGGGCAGAGGGTAAGGGGAAAGAGGAACTATATCACTGCACCTATTGGGGTAGGATAGGGGAGTACACTCAGGTTGTCATGAATCAGGGGTTGTGTTGGAATTAAGGGATGGGAATTTCAGCTGAGGGGGTAAGGGAGAATCATCACCTCTGGAAGATGAAGGCAAAGATGGTAATGACTGCTAACACGAGGAAGGCCAGAGCACCCAGGGCAGAACCAACCACCAATGGGAGCCTCTCTGGTATCAGCCGGGACAACTCACCTGAGAGAAACACACCCAGCATGACCCAGTAGCATCCACCTAATAACATATGGACCCACACCCAAAGTCCTTTAGACATAGCCACACCTAACAACCCTGGAAAACAGACCAACTGGAGGAAGTCACACATACCTAGAGTCATATACTCAAGGTGACATATATACCCATTCATTCATGGATCCATAATGATACAATGATGAGGATGCTAGTGCTCTCCAAATTGCATTTTCCCAGTAGACTCTCATTAGCTAGAGAATAATCTTTTAAGCAAGGAGGATAAGACCCAAATTCTCTAAAGCTTCTCCTTTCCTAGTGCCTCCCATATTTCATATTTCCCTCACCTTGTGGGAGAGTTTGGAAATAGACCTTGCCCCCATAGGGGCCATGACCTGCTGCACTCCGTGCCCGAACCTGGAAGCCGTAGATATGGCCAGGGCTCAGTTGGGATACAGTAGCTGTGTTGGTCTCACTGGTCAGTATGGAGAAGTGGGCCTCATCTGCCTAGAAACAATAGATGTTCTAACCTTGTACCCGGCCTAGCATTACAGTTTAGTCTTGCCCTGGGTACCAAACTCAATTTAGGGACAAGAAACACTGTGACAACCCAAGTACATGCCATCCAACAAAGGCTTCACTGTGTTCCCAACCTTTCTTTTCTCTTGAACAGCCTAACTCTGTCCCTGCTTTCCGCACTCCAGCCCTGCTTACTGTTTTCTCTGCCCAGTTTCTATCTGTCCCTCCCCTTCCTCCTACCCACCTGGTCATAGTACCGGAGCTGATAATCCAGGACACGTCCATGCCGTTGATCAGGCTGTGGCCAGGACACAGTGATGCTGTCAGATGCCCGGCTCACCTGGTGCAGCAGAGGAACTGCCGGGGGGACTGGGGGGAGGGTGGATCACTCAGGGGATGGCTGGGGGGACTGGGGAAAGTGGATTCCTTCAGGAGACTTGGGGTTACCCAGACTAGCAGATGATTGGGAAAGCAGGATGCTACTCAGTGCGTGATAAGGGTAGAGGAGAAACAACACTGCCAGCAGCTACCCTCCCTTTCCCCCTCCTCCCTGTCATACTCTTCCTTCACCCCCAGTCCAAGGAAAGAACTAGTTCTGCCCAAAAGTCTCCTGCCTGGCACTCTTTCAGTGGATTTCTGTTTTCCTTTGAATATAACTTAGCCCCTCTGTTTCATTAACAATGATAAACTAAACTTAGACCATACTTTAAGGTTTACAAAATATTCTGTGAGATGGTTGGTCCACATATTAGTATGCCCAGTTTTTACAGGTAAATTAGAAAGGGATTGCCCTAGAATTTCAGAGCTGGTGAAATGCCAGAGCCAGGATATCAATTCAGGCACTTTGGCTTCCAAACTCCTGCTTTTCCTACCTTGTTACCAGGCCCTGTAATTTCCTAATTTCCTTTTGCAGATAGTAAAGCTAAATCTGGAGAGTGTTAAGAGGTAGGAAGTATAATGACTCAGAACCAAGCTGACTCACACAGTTAGGCCCATGAGGGAAGGAAGAAGGACATAAAGGCATGAATACAAACACCATGACCCAAAGTAGACAACAATAACAACTAGAATCCTCCAGCATCTAAGGAAGCCATCTGTAGATCTCACAAGCATGAAGTATAGGGGAAAGGAAGCACCCCTAGGTTGGGGAAACCATGGGATGAAGTGAAGATGACAGGTTGGAAGAGTGAGTAGGAAAGAGATGGAGAAGGAAAGGTTATTTGGGAAGGGTAAAATTTAGGAGAGAAGAGAGGGTTGGGAAGATTAGAAAAGGGTCTCACCTTCATGGATGATGCTGACATTGATGGCTGTGGTCTTTGGCGGTTCAAAGCTGAACTCAGATACTCCATTAAGAGACTGCACCTCCAGGATGTAGGGCACATGGGCTCGTAGCCCTCCAACCAGCACTCGGCTTTCAGTAAGGCCTTGCTGTCGAGGATCAAAGTACACCTCATCTCCACAGTGGTGACAAGCTCCACTCTCAGGACTATGTTCCTCTCCGCACTGCTTGCACACGATGTTAAATCGCACATCCCCTCGACCACCCAAGTCTTGGGGCAGTCGCCAATACAGCATCAAGGATGAGCCCTGTACCTCAAACCAAAGGTCTCGGGGTGCTGATGGAGGCCCTGGATAGATACACAGAAAAATAAGGCTTGTGAAAGCAACAGAGGGTTTGGAGGCTAGGGTAAAGGTGTACAGGGATTTGAAGAGGTCAGAATGGTATGGTTGGAACATAGAGAATGAATAAAATTGGATGTAATCAATGTGGAAGGAATAGATCTGTAGTTTATCTAAAAGTACCAAAAAGGAAGAGTGTTGAGTGGATACAGAGGATAGTCATTTTTTTTAAACCGTTATCTTCTGTCTTTGAATCAATATCATTTCTAAGGCAGAAGAGTGGTAAGAGTGGGCAACTGGGATTAAGTGACTTGCCCAGGGTTACTCAGCTAGGAAGTATCTACCTAGCTGCTCCCAACTCACTGTTTTCTTCCTTCTTTTCCTTTTTCCCCTTCCTTCCTTCCTTCCTTCCTTCCTTCCTTCCTTCCTTCCTTCCTTCCTTCCTTCCTTCCTTCCTTCCTTCCTTCCTTCCCTTCCCTCTTTCTTCCTCCCTTTCTCTTTTTCCTTCTCTATTTCTTTCTCCCCTTCCTTCCTGTTTCTTTGCTTCTTATTTTTTCTTTCTGTTTCTTTTTTGTTTTATTTTTGCCGTTTCTTTGCTTGTTTCTTTGTTTTTCCTTTCCTCCCTCCCTTTCTCTTTCCATCTTTCTCTCTCTCCTTCTCTCTTTCTTCCTCTCTTTTCACTCTCTCCTTTCTTCTTTGTTTCTTTCTTCCTCTACCCACATTCTCCTAATCTTTTCACCTCCCCTTTCTTACTATCACCAATTCCCACTTACATTCAATTCCCCACCCATTCTTTCAGTGATAAATGACTCACCAGTGCAGGGAGCTTCAGGGGCATCAGAGCTGGACCGGTAGAAGCCACTGAGACAGGGGCACATAGATGCACCAGGCATGGCAGAGTGGCTTCGGGAAGGGCAGGGTATACAGGAGGCACCCCCAGCCAAAGCCTTAAAGGATCCCCTGGGGCAGGCTAGGATGAAGCAGATAAGATAGGGAACTCATTATACCCACTGTCTCCACCTTTCCTACTGTTCCTGACCCCCACCCCTCTCATCTTTCCCCAAACTGATCTCTACTTTTTAGTAGAGAAAGACTCTTTTCCTGTGCAGTAGGTCTTCCCTCTCCACTCAACCAGATTCCCAACCCCTTGAGCTGGTAGAGTGTTTCACCTCCACTGAGCCCACAATTAAGAGGCAGGGCCATAGCTAGAACCCTATCCGTGCCTGTGAGTTTTGTGTTACTTTTAACCCCTACTTCTTTCCCGTGTCCACTACTCCTCCACCAGCCTTGAAACCATAATGCTCAACTTCTTATACTCCCTAGTAATTATTGTTTGCTCATATTTATTAAGTTCTATAATTCTTGGAAAAGTATCTTGCACATACTACCTCATTAACCTCTCGACAATCCCATGAGTTAGGTAAAACAAATATTAACTCCATTTTACAAACGAGGAAGTGGAGTCTCACAGTAGTTAAATGATATCCTCAAAGTATGGAGACATTAAGTTGCAAACTCTCCTGACTCTGATTTTATTGTTCTTTCCTTTACACTATTATCCATAGTCATAGCCCTTTCTCCTTCTTTCTGGCCCTGTACCCTAGGGAATCCTCTCTCATAAACATCCCACTAGGAAAAACTGAGGCATGTGTATATTTATTCTAAGAGAGAAAGGGCTAGAGAAAAAAATCCATTGAATTTGGCCAATGTGATCCTGAGCTTCCTTATTCTCACATTTCTTCAAAAGGCAAAAGTGCCTATTCTTATCTCTCCACAGCCTTGAAATCCTAGGAAGGGGCTGTGGGAAGTCTTAAAGGGCAGAATTTCAGTTGGTAGCTGAAGCATTGTAATAGTGAAGGGCAATGCAGGGTTAGTAAATCAAAATGAGAAACTCAGGGGAACTTGCCCTATCTCTGGGTGACCAGAACTTTGTGGAGGTATATGGGGTAAACCCATAAATTCCAAGTGTTTCTTCCATCATGGAGAAGGGGATTATATCTTACCTTGGCAGGCTCTGTCGCCATGTGCAGGTTGGTACCCAGGGCGACAGTGACAGCTTCCCACAGCTACCATCCACTCGCCTTCACCATTACAGTGAAGCCTTGGAAGGTTGCTACCTACTCCATCATCCTCTGGCTCTGCCTGTGCCACACAAGTACCCACTGCCTCCACCAAGGAAGCTCCCCCTGCCCCACTGGCTTGCGTCTCAGGAAAAGAAGCAAAGGCCTGAAGTACAGCAGGGCAGGAATAGGCAAATATCTTCACAACTACAAGGGCAAGACATGCTCCTGTATCCTGGAAGGCCACATAGAAGCCTCGCTGGGTTAATGGCCCAAAGCTCCTCTCCTTAACATTGAGCTGAAGCCCAGCTCCTCCTGACCAAGAAGAGGAAGAGGCAGAAGCAGGGAAGCTTTCATCTGCAGCAATCGTGTCCACCTTGATCCAGGGCCCAAGATGCCAGGCTGATGCATGGCTGGGGTCATCTGGTTCCTCAGCCTGGCGGTAGTAGAGGGTAAAGGTCTCTCGGCACATCCCCCCACCCACTCCCAGGCTGGTACATGCCCTCACAGAGAAGTGGAGTCGGATATGTGCCCGATGAGCTCCTTGCCGATCCACAAAATGGGTTTGTAGCCAGTTGTCCTGTCCAAGACCTAAGCCCTCTGCTACATGGCATGCCTCAAATGTTCTAGTCAGACGCTGCTGATTATCCAGGACACTGACCTCATCCCACTGCAAAGAGGGTGGGAAAGGGAAAAAGAGGTTACATTAGCCTCCTAGCATTTCTAGTAGAAAAGGAAAACAGCTTAGAGCAGTATAGGAAGCAGGGCAGGAGGGGATATATCTAATTTATTCTTTCATTAAATTCATATCATTCAAAGTAGCGTGCAGAAAGATGTACTTCAAAAAAGTTTTTTAAACCCTTGCCTTCTGTCTTAGAATCAATGCTGTGTATTGAATCCAAGGCAGAAGAGTGGTAAGGGCTAAGCAATGGGGATTAAATGACTTGCCCAGGGTCACTCAGCTAGGAAGTGGCTGAGGCCAAATTTGAACCCTGGACCTCCTTTCTTTGGCCTTACTCTTAATCCATTGAGCTTTTCAACCTGCTCATTGGCGTTATCCCTTTAGTTTCTTCCCAGAGTATATAGTCCTAAATCTCTGTACCTCTCCAGATCCCATGATTATCTGTAGGGGAAAGATCCTAGAATAAACTAGAGATGTTCCTGATTTGGGAAGGTAGGGTCAAATAGGTCAAAGTAATCAGGCTGAACTGTAGATGGATATGGAGCTACCCTTGCATAAAGGGTGAAGGGGATATACTTACCCCTCCTGGTGGGTAGGTGAGCCAGCCTATTTCAGATGTCTCTCCTGTAGTGTCCAGCAATACCTCTGCCCAAAGAGAAGCAATCACTAAGCTCCCAGTCTTTTCTTTTCCCTCAACATAGTATCCCCACCACAGTCCATTCCAGCTTTCTTCCTTGAGAAGCCCCAACCACCAACCACAGATCATATTTCCCACTCATAACAGATAAAATATAAAATCTCCCTCCTTCCTGGGTTTCTTTGATGCTTTTCTCTTCTTTTAAAACATCCCCATATCCTTCTTTCCTATTCTCTCTATAAAGGTCAACTCTTCTTCCTCCTATCTTTGAGGAGAGGAGAGTGGGGTTATCCCTTGATCATTGCTTTTTCTTCCTTCTTACCTTCAAGGGCTAAAGCTGGAATTATAAACAAGAGGACCCAGATCCACACCATATCCTCCACTTTGTCCCCAGGCTGAGTGGCCCCTTTAATCAACATGGGGCATCTTCATGACTTTCACCATTGGTCTAGTCACCATCTCCACTGCCAGGGGGAGCAATTGCTTCCTCAGAACTGAGTGATATTTTATCCGAGATCACTTCCTAAGAGGAGATACAAGGAAGGGAAAAAGAAGGGAGAGAAAGCTATAATTTGCTCATCCACATTGCAATGAATGAACCTTCATGCTCACCAAGACTCAGATTGTTCCCAAGCCTAGTAAGGGTTTTAGTTATCAGGAAGTGAGCTCACTTTCCAGGGTCAATGTTAATTCATTCAGGAGGAAAATTTAGTTGCCTTCTTTTTCCTTGCTTGTCTCTTGGAATGGACCTAATCCTTAGTATGCTCTAGTTCTGTGCCTTGATTTCTTTTTACACAGTGACATGGAATAAACCTTCTGACCCCATCTCTACTTTCCAAGGACACAGGAGTGGGATCTCAGTTGATCTTATGCTCATCTGGAAAGAGATTTTTTTTTTCTTATTCTGCTTCTTTGTTGACTTTCACTCTCTTCTCCCCTCCTCCCCCAATCACTTTTTGAAACCTCGAAGCTCCTTTGCAAGTAAGGGAAACTGGGTATGGAACTGCCCCCAGTCATTCCTTACTAGGGACACAAAGGGCTCTCTTTCTTTGCTGTCAGACCTGGCAGCCTAAAATATTTCAGAGGAGCAGTGAAGCAGGAGGGAGGGAGGAATGAAAAGCTCTGGGGCATGATGGAAGAGGGGAACACATGAACAGAAGTAAAAAGGGGGAGGGAAGAGAGACTATGTTGTGCCAAAGCCTACAATGGAATGGGAAAGGAATAAAGATATTAAATCCCCAAGGGGTGAGAGTGGAGGAAAAAAACACCATGAAGATTTCTGGGAAAAACAATCTTTTTGTGGGTTATCTTTTTAACTGAAATATTTGCTTTTTTAAAGGAATAAATAAAACTTTCAGGAAGTTGTACCTATATTGCTACCTATCTCTTCCTTTTCTCATTTACTTCTCAAACTTATGTAATAGGAGAATAACTAGCATTTATATAGTGTTTTAAGTTTGCAGAATATTTTACCTGTTATCTCATTTGATTCTCATAACAGTCCTGCAAAGTAAGACTATTAGTTAGTCCAACTTTAGAGATGAGGAATCCAAGACTGAGCAAGATTAAATAATTTGTCTATGTCTTAAAAGGAGTGTGTGAGGTAGGATTTGAACTCAAGTCTTCCTTTCTCCAAGTCTAACATGGCCCACTTGCACCACCTAGCTGCTTCTAAAATAAGTATGTAAAGGAATCTGCATCATTAGGCTTTTAAAGATGCTTACAAAGTACACAAGCAATTATGACTTTCACTTGGAAGAAATTTTTTTTAGGATTATTTTTGCTTCTAGAAACCTTCGTCATTCAAGAAAGAAGAATTTGGTCCCTTCTTTGCGTGTGGGTTTCCTCTTGTGTATTTTTGATTAGAAGATTAGTAGGTCTAGGATTGTCTCCCTGATCAGGCCTATAAAGAATGAAAGTGGAATGGATGCTGGAAGCAGCATCGATTTATTCCTGTAGAATTTAGAAATCTGGAATTTACTGTCCAGATTGTCTGTAAGGCTAAGTGCAGAGAAGAATAAGAAAAAAGTTAGGTTTGGGATTTTAATAGTAAGTGAGAGGCTGGTTGACTTCACCTGGGTCTATTATTGATAAAGAAGATCAAAAAAGTATGCCTCTTAATTGACATGACAAGAGTTCATACTTACCAGAATAAAAAATATTAAATTGTATTTAAATTAATATAGTTTCAGTTTTAATATTTTATAACTTATATAAATCATAATCAAAGATCTCTTCATTTGAAGTTTATATGGCAAAATCATAGCCTTAGCACTGAGCTGAATTCTGCTTTGTAAGGAGGGCAAGTTGTTCAGTTAACTACAAGGAAGGAAATACCACAAACATCTCTACATGCTCTAGTTTAGAATCTGTGTACAAGCTAGTTATTTACTCCCAATCAAATAATAAGACTCCTTTCACCTGTGAGGATGAGAGTTGCTACACTCCAAGTTATTCCAAAGGGGGAGAGAGAGTGATTTGAAATTATTCAGAATAAAGATGCATTTCCAAAGGCTATTAAGATCATTAAACACCCTTGGATCAGATAACTTAAAAATCCATTTGGTTAGTTTAAAGGAGAGGGACCACTATAAAGAAAATACAAATCATCCTTTCTAATATTCTTGGCCCAGAGGTGCAACTGTAGCTTTTTTAATAACAGCAGCATCTAAAGGGCTTTCCAATCAAAATCCTTAAAAAGAAAATTGCACTCAATTCAATAAGTGGTTTCACTCATAGAGAAGATGTCATCTGAAAACCAGAGAGAAAATGAATTAATCTTTTCCAAGAGCAACCTATTGTTCTGAAACAGAATATATGGGTCATGTAAAATATAGTCCAGCAGAGTTTGCAAATGACTAAGACCATCTTTCCATCTGTCCAGGAGACCTCCCTCATGCAAGTCTCTTTCAGAGTCTGGATATGAATAGGTTTGTGTAGGAAAAGAAATCAATAATGTACCATACCTCTGGGGTACTTATAGAAAGATGGGCACAGGTGTAGGAAAAAAATTATAAACTTCATGATCACACCTTAGTGCCAAAAGAGAACAGATAACATTGCTGAGTCCTTCAGCTGTAAAATAAGCAATGCTAGGCAGAAGCCTGGGAGTGGTAGAGTATTTTCTTTGCTGACTGGCTATGCAAATAAATGTGAAGGCATCATGGGAGATTGAAATGGATAAATACCGATGTTACTGCAATAGGATGTACATCCCATGGTCTAAACTTGTTTTGTGTGACGTCATGAAGTTGGACAGCCTCCAGAAGAGCTACAGAAGTGCAAATGAATTTAGTTACAAAGCAAATCAAAGCTGCTCCTGTCGCAGCTGCTGTCTTCAAGAAGGAGCAAGACAAAAAGAACTCAAAAGAATAAAATAGGGACGCAGAAGCCTGAAAAGGGAGGGGTACCCTTTGTGAATGTTGGCGATGATGTGTGTCGTGGCTGAATTTATTCTGAACTTGAGGTGATGGGAGCTGTTCTATTTAAGATTCACACCACTGGAATGTTCTTCTCTAGTCTAGTCTAATGGCAAGAGCAAGGGTAGGGGGCAGGAGTGGAGTGGACTAATCATTCTTTCCCTTTTTTATGTCTTGGCCTTCTCCATTGGCAGTCCGCTGAAACCTGTGGAAAGACTCCCTTCCCAGAATGTTTTATTGCTTACATTCATAACTGAAGGAAATGCTAGGTTTTATTTAGAGGTTAGTGAAAAATAAAGATCTTCCCCCCCATCCCATTTGCTTTTGGATCCTCTGAGATTTACCCACAGAGCCATTGTGGGCCAATGAACCCCAAGATAAGAAGTCTATTCAATTCTGGAGTCACTTCCATCTCTAAATTCTATGGCCTTATCTACCTCCCCCCCCCCTTTTTTTTTAAAGAGGAGGAATTCCTCATGGGGGAGATAGGAAAAGTTAAGGTAAGATTTATTTAGCTAAGAGACTACATATCATATTGTGTGTGCTGAATCACAGACCAGTAGACAGCTTTCTCATTGGATGAAATTGAGAGTGAGATTAAGAAAATGTGTCAATGACATTGAACCAGAGGATCCAGGGAACAATTTCAAATGGGGATGAGATATTCCGAGTGATGGACTATTTCTCCAAAGGGATTTAAGATGGGCAGAAGTAATGGCTGTAAGACTGGAGTATCTCTTCTAAGTGAATTACTAACTTGGAAAGTTTAAAATGGAATCTGGAACATATGCAGGTGGAATCAAGGGCAGATACAGAAGAACAAGACTGAGGAGTGCAGCAAAGATGCTACTCTGACAAAAGAAAAAACATTTGAAGACCAAGAAAGAAGATTGTTCTCAACAGTCATTTGGCTGAGACATCTAGTGGTGAGCCTCCTGATTTTCATTCCTACTTCCCTGGTTTAAATCTCTACTATGGTGATGTGATTCCTTTGCCCACCATCTCTTAGTCTTAGGGGTTCCTTGGATTCAGTTACTGATTCAGCCAGGTCTCTAGTTTATATTCTTGCTTGGATTCCATTCTGGGTCCTGACCCTTTATGAAGTGGTTTTCAGTCAGACTTAGTGATCAATCTAATCACTGATGTTTGTCAACCCTAATGTGGGGGACTCAGTATTTATTATCAGCTGCCCATTACAAACTCCTTCCCCTAATGCCAGTTGCTAATAGATGGCTAAACTCCAACCACCCTTTAAGACTTCTAGCAAAGGACTGCACCAAGCCAGGGGGCATCTGTCACCATTTGGGAAGCAAACAACTGACACTAGCAGCAGATGGGGTCAGTTGCCTTGCTTTCTGGCAGGCTTGTGAATACCCTAGATTCTTTGCCTGGGTGGGCAAAGGGTCTCTCAGAGTTCCTGACCCTGAGTAAGTTGTTTTTTGACCTTCACCTGTGGATTATCTGTAACTCTGCCCATTGTGACTTTTATTGCATATTTATTCTCCCCCATGCTACCAAGTAGCACAAGTTTCCTACTGCACCATGGCAAAAAGTTCCTTATTGATAAACATGGTGGTGGGTTCCTCTGTAGTTCAAGGAGATATCTAACACCCTTTTTGGATCCCATATTGCCAGCCAGCATATTGTAGGGCAAGGATAATATGCCAACTCCCTCAGGATATTGTTAGAATGTGACAGAAACAGGGGCTCTTAAGCTGTCTTGTGTCATGTACTAACTTGAAAGTCTGGTGAAACTTATGGATCCTTCTCAGGATATTTTTAAGTGCATAAAATTAAATAAGTCACTACCATGGTGCATCTGTTCCTGATACTCAAGATTAAATTGTCAGGTCACCTGTGAGTGTTGTGGAGCTGAGCTCTGATGAATTCAACTGCCTCCATAAACTTTATGAACTTGTATAGGTTAATAATGTGATAGGATCATATACTTAGAGCTGGAAGGGGCCTCAGAGGCTATCCAGTCTGATTTGCTTTATAGAGGAAAAAACCAAGATCCATTGAGGTTTAGTCAATTGCCCAGGATCATTTATACATTCATTAAGCATTTATTAAGGGGAAACTAAGTACTTCAGAGGATAGAGAGCCAGGTCTGGAGATGGAAGATCTTGGGTTCAATTCTGACTTAAGATACTTCCTAACTGTATAACCCTGAGCAAGTAATTTAGCCCCAATTATCTAGTTCTTATCATTATTCTGCATTGGAACTGGATACTTACTATTGATTCTAATACAGAAAGTATAGGTTAAAAAAACATTTATTAGGTGTAACCATACACATTTATTAGGAAGTAGCTGTCAGAGGTAGGATTTGAAACCATATCCTCTGACTATATAGTGCTCTTTCTACTGTACTATTGATTATATTATACTATATAGGGGAAAAAAAGCAGCCCACAGAGGTTAAGTAACTTGCTTAAGGCCATAAAGGTAGCAAGTGACTGCTGGGATTATTACCAGAGTTCTGGACATTTCCACTAGACAAAGCAAGTACCCTAGAAATCCTGACACAGACCCACAAAGTGAATGGGACTTTTTTAGGAAAACAATGTGAAATATCCAGTGTGAATATAATTTCCAACCCCTTTTATCAATAGTGGTTGATTCTGCATAATTCAGCTATTGCCCAGGATTTGATCATGTTCTAGAAACAGGAATCTGATTTAGAGAAGATGTGAGCTGCCCCCAGCCAGACACTGAGCAAGAAGTCCTTCCTTAGTACCAGAATCATCTTGTTGTCTTTAGTACAACTGAGGTAGAGAGGCACCTCTCGTGTAGACTATATATTTGTATAATTAACCTCAAGTTCCAATCCTTACTGGCTAGATCTGTTAACTGCCTAGACCAGAGAAAGCAGTTCTGGAGGAGTTTAAAGAAAAGAGAAAAAGGAAATGTCTTTGTCTCCCGTCCCTTCCCTTTCAATGGTCCAATATTATTTGTGGGAGGGAAAAAAGAGTAACAAATGATAACAACAGAGTACTCAACACAATCAACATATGAGATTAGCATCACTTACTCTTAATCTTCAGTCTTACACATGAGTTGGCAGAGATGGTTAAATTCTTCAAGATGCATGTAATTTGGTTTGGATTTAAAAAGCAGATGAATGGAAGATGGCCTTCTAAAGCTTGCATGGTTCTGCATGAATACCAGGCTTTGCCTTTTAGTTTGTTATAAACCAGACATTTCCTATTAAATCAATGATTGGTAGTTTACCATATTGCTATCTTCATCTATTCCCAGTACTTTTCCCAACACAAGGAAATTGTCTTAAGGCCTCTTCCTGGCCCATGCTAGCACCAATACTTTATCAAGTAGGAGAAATACTAATTTGAGATTATGCTAACTAAAAGATAAACAGAACTTCAAGGGCACATAATAATCTGTATGGAGCTGTCCAGGGTGGACACCTCCATATTAATTAAAGACCTGAAATGGTTCCACTACTTTGACCATCCAAAGTCTATGGAACATACCCCAGAATGTTTCTAAATACATGTAAGAAAATACTTAGTATTACAAATTATATTGAAATACATTTCTCTCTCTACCTATCTACCTATCCATCTATCTATCTATCTATCTATCTATCTATCTATCTATCTATCTATCTATCTATCTGTCATAAAGTTCATGGACACTTAGATGAAGAAATTTTATATTAGGGGTTGAGTTGTCTATTCCCACAGAACCATGCCAGGGTTGCCAGGAGACCTGTCCTGTGTACAAATATGGTCATGAACTAGCACTTCAGCTCAAGGAGATAAGGTAGACCACACATATTGCTGAGATAAAAAGGTAGAGTTTTGAAAAAAGAAGATTGTATCACAGAGCCATTTTGCCAACAACTCCTGTTATCATGCTCCCTGTTTTCCTTGCCTTCCCACTTCCACTTTACCTCTTAGTTTGGATGTTGCCAAGGGATTTTGGTTTCTGAACAGTCACTTTTAAACACCTACTATCTGCCAGGCACTGTGCTAAGCACTGAGGATAAAAAAAAAAAAGAGGCAAAGGAGCCCTCAAGGAGCTCCCAGACTAACGAATTCACCTAGTTCGGCTTATATTCTTACTTGGATCCTGTCTTATATCCCCCAAGGGATTCTTTCTTTCTTCTTTAGGACCAATAATTTCCTTATTTGTCATCACATATCAATCCCACAATAAGTGGTATGTAATATGGAGAAATTTTAGTATAGGGTAGCTTTATGAAGTTTAGAGTCCTGGATTTTTTTACATGGTTCTCAGTCTGTGAAGGCAGGAGTGAGAGGTAAAAGAATTAAAGAGAATATAAAGAACAGGCACCTAGAAACAGTGGAAGTGGAAAGAAAAAAGGGATAGGTAACTAATAACCAATCAAATAGGTTTAGCTAGGTGGCACAGTAGATAGAATAGTAGGAGGCAGAAGACCCAAGTTCAAATTTTTCCTTAGATATTCACTAGCTTTGTGATCCTGGGCAAATCATTTAACCTTTGACTCAGTTTCTTCAACTATAAAATGACTTCTGTTTCTCAGGATTGTTGTGAGGATCAAAAGAGATAATATTTGCTAAAGCATTTAGCACAGTGTCTGGAACATAGTGATTGCTTAATAAATTATTTTTTCCTTCCTTCCTCCTTTATTAGCTTTGTGAATTCAGAGTTCTGTGGATCTCAGGTTCAGAGGTGTTTAATTGGGAACACAAGATGGCCATGCTCTGAGGACGAAAGCAAAGGTTCTGAAACCATCTCTGAGAGTAGGAGTTGGGCACCCCTTTTCCCCACCCCCACTCCCAGAAGCTGAAAGCAGGAGAGAAAGGCCCCACAGCCCAAATGTGGTTTTCAGCATTCATAACAGCTCTTCAGTAAAGCACAATGGGAGAAACTAGCAATATAAGAGCACCACAGATTAAGAATTGGAGTTGGGGGGGGGCAGGTAGGTGGCACAGTAGATAGAGTACCAAGCCTGAAGTTGGGAGGATCTGAGTTCAAATCCGACCTAGATACTTCCTAGCTATATGATCCTGGGCAAGCCACTTATTCCCATTTGCCTAGCACTTGCCCTTCTGTTTTAGAGATATTAGTAAGACAGAAAGTAAGAATTTTTTTTAAAAGGGGAAAAAAAGAATGAGAAGAGATCTTACAAATGATCTTGCCCAAAGGTTCTTAACCTGGGATCCATAAACTATTTTTTAATTTTAATTTGTATTTATTTATTTTAAACCCTTACCTTCTGTCTTGGAGTCAATACTGTGTTTTGGCTCCAAGGCAGAAGAGTGGTAAGGGCTAGGCAATGGGGGCAAGTGACTTGCCCAGGGTCACACAGCTGGGAAGTGTCTGAGGCCACATTTGAACCTAGGACCTCCCGTCTCTAGGCCTGGTTCTCAATCCACTGAACTATCCAGCTGTCCCCATGAACTGTTTTTTTAACAAAATATTTCAATAACTATATTTTTCAATATAGTTGGTTTCTGTTGTAATCCTATGTTTTTATTTTGTCCTTAAGAGTAGCATTCTGAAAAGGATCATTTGCTTTCACCAGGCAGTCAAAAGGGATCCATGATACATAAAAAAGATTGAAAACTTCTAGCCTAGACCAATTCCTTAATTTTCCAAATGAAGGAACTATCAGAGAGTTGCAGTTCCTTGTCCAAAGTCACAGAGATATTAAGCTGGTCAGCCAATTTTTGAATCTAGGTCCTCTGATTCCAATATCATTAGCCCTTCCATTCTATCACACTAATTTTTTTTACCTCAAAGGATATACTTTAAAAAAATCCTTACCTTCTATTTTAGAATCAATACAATGTATGGATTCTAAAGCATTGGTTACTAAGAGCAGTAAGGGCTAGGCAGTGGGAATGAAATGATCTGCCTAAGGTCACACAAGCTGGGAAGGTCTGCAGCTCAAATTTGATCTCAGGACCTTCAGTCTCTGTATTTGGTGCTTTATCTACTGAGCCACCTGACTTCCCCTGGAGATTATATTTTTTAAAAACTGCAAGTGTCTACAAGAAAGAGTAAGAATCTTCAAGTACTCAGAAATGTAAGGACATTGTACTCCATGAAGATGACAACATTCAGCAGCAGAAATCCAGGAAGATCCTAAGGCCAGCAAATACTAAATCTGAATCACAATGCTCTTTTGTCAAACATTTCTTGCCAACTCTATCTAACATCAACTGATTTTGATACTCTATATGTAGCCCTACTTATTGGTATAGAAAAAAAAAGGAAAGTAAAAGGCTCCATTAAGAAAGGAGAAGAATTTTGTTGCCAGTTAATCAACAGTACTACAAGTCTCTTGGTTACAGATTGAAAGGCAGAAATATAAGTGATGACAATGCTACTCTTGCCTTTAACTAGGCTGCAAAACAAGCAATCCACCTATAACTTGATCCTGGAAAGATATCTTGGATCATAATAGAGTGTCCTCAGGTGTTTGGTCAAGGAATGCAAGTTGGGATTCTGCCAAGCAAATCACTCCTGCAATGTGGTGCCAAGGCTCTTAGGAGACAACAGCCCCTGATTTCTTTTGCTTCTTTTATGCTTCAGTCTTCTGTGGCCCGTAAAAGAAACGGGTTTGTGTTTAGAAGTATCTATTAGTTTAAGTAATGAAATAGAGAAGCTTGTCCCAATCCTGGCAAACTTTTGGTTTTCAGAAGGCCAGGAAGACACAAAAATGGAACATTAGAAGAAGTTTTTTGTTTTTTTTTTTTAAGTATAGTGACAGCTTTGAAAATGACAGGTTTTGTGTTGGGTTTTTTTTGTGTGATAAAAGTGAGTCCAGTTAGCTCACTTGTTTTTTTTTCTTATTAAGAAAATTGATAGTTTACATATGCCTTTTTGAAATTGTGGAAAATGCTAATAAAGAATGAAAGTTAGGCTTTCATTAACACAAAGTGGCAAAAAATAGATGACACATTCCTTAAAGTTCAACAGCCTATAGCCACATATATAACATATACTAAATTATGTAAAAGCAGATTCCAATACTAAATATGTAATTACTGCTGAAATTAACTATTTGTTTAAGTTTAGCATAGAAAACAGGATAATTTTATGAACAACTAAATTATAATTAATGTGTCTTGTAAAGTTCCTAAAATTGCAGTTATATTATATTTGCAGAGGGTGCTTTAAAAGGCACTGCATCTATTTTATTTTTTTCCCCAAACTTTTCAAGTGAAATATTTCTTTTCCCATGACTTTGAAATTTCTGGAAATTTTGCAAAACTGAGATGAGAGCTGAGACTGAGAAGCTGAGCAACAAGGACATGACTAAGAAAATAGTAAGCACAGAAATAATAAACAACATAATAAATAATCATCATCCTAGTATTTGTTAATGCTCTCTCCCAAGAAGTTGAGATTACCTTGATAGCACTTTGTTTTCCCTCACATTATCCTGGTAGGGAGGATATAGGAAATCATGAAGAGAAAAATAGAAGAACAGAGAAGTCAGGGTATAGCCAGGGCCACATGACCAATAAAAGAGCTGTAAAGGAACCCCATGTGTCCTGCCTCCCAAGCCATATTCTCATCCTTAGACTGGAGTACGATGATCTAGAGGATCCCAGGGAGGGACAGAAAAGGAGAAAGGAGTAAAGAGGGTAACAAATGGAACAATATGGGGACAGTAAATCTGTGACTAGAGCTGAAACTGGGCAGGGCTTCACACCTGCTACCCCTGGTATCAGAATGGGACGGTCAGCACCACTAGGCCATTCTTGTGTCTTGCTTTGCAGCTGTTAAACTCTCAGGAAATTCCTATATAATCCCTGATCAGTGCAGTCCTGTAAGCTTGTAGCCTTTAATCTCCACCTTGGAAAACCTCTCAGCAATTCTCTTCATCACTCCAAGTCCCTCCTTCTCAACAGCAAATTTTTAGCAGAGACCCATGAGGAAGAGTCAATGTCACCTAGGTATAAGATGCATAAACTAATTGTGGGGTAGATGGGGTTGGGGGAAAAATATGAATTGATTTCTCTTTTGTTTGTGTGACTGGATAGGAGAGATAGGGTAGGACACAGCACAGCTCTATGATGTTTACTGAGATTCTCAGCCTATCCTGCAGGGAATATCTTTAACACAGTATGCTCAGAGCAAGAAGCATCTGTAGACATATGTAACTCCCACTCTCAGAATGGGGAAGTAGGGGCAGCTTTTGAGGTGTAGGGTGTCTGGAGAGTCCCTTCCAGCTGAGATCACCATAAACTGACTAAGTGGGTGTGGATGTGGGTGTGACAGCATAGGAAAGTGTTTGGGGTATTTGGGGGCAATAAATGTGTGTGAAGGAAAGTGTAAGTGAGCCTTTGAATATCTATGATAGTATATTAATGTGAGGAGAATGAAAGGTTGTATTAAAAACACGTCTTATAAGAGAATGTGAATGAGATAAGGTATATGTGAGAAAGTGTCTGTGACAGGAAGAGATGTGTGTGTATGTGTGTGTGTGTGCGCACATGCACACATGTGTGTTTAAAGGCATGCAGTTCTATTGGTAGATGAAAGGGAGTCCTTACATCCCAGTGCTAACACAGTGTATGTCTTTGGTCATCCATTTAAGTTTGTCTCAGAATAGCAATGCCTACAAGTAGCCAACTCCCTACTTTCTTTTTCTCTCTTCAGTCTGTGTCCACCTGTGTTCTCAGAGGAGTCTAAGCCTAGAAAGCAGGGTAATTAAAAGGTTAGGGAGAATGTGCAGCTGTTGCACCCTCCCAGTTCTGCCCTAATACTTCTTAAAGTTCCTCAGTTTACCTACTTGTCTTGAGAACACTGAGTCCACAGCAGAAGAAGGCACCAGAGGGCAGAACGCTTCTTTCTGGACTTGCTTTTCATTTCACTCCAATCCTCAGACAACATAGGTACTGCCATGTTTCTCCCTGGGCACTGAACTAGAGTTCTAGAGTACCAGAATTCCCTTTAGTACTGAGGGTGGCTCCCCTTTAGCTTTGACTTCCATGCTTATAAGTGATCCCATCAAGAGGGATCAATACTCACCCTATCCCACCTCCCTGCCACCTTGCCCTCCACCCCTCAGCATTGGGAATAGGCCTTAGGCATTCTGACCTTCTCCTATAATCCCCCAGTCTCTGAAGCAGCCCTTCACCCCTCTATTTCCCCCTGAGTCAAATTTCCCCTGTAGGGTGGAACCAATTGGGTGGGAAAAGACTTAGCTCTGACTTTCTCAGCCTAATGCCAGGGCCATTACAACACGAACTGTGCTGCTGGGCTCCTGCCACCTCCCCCAGGGGAAGGCGGGCACAGGGTGCCAGGGTGTTGGGCTGCCAAGGTGAGGTGGTATGAGCCAAGCCAGGAAGAGAAGGGAGTGGAGATAGGGTGTGGACATGGCAGAATATTGAAGCTTAAGTTTTTAGGTTGTGACGGGGATGCAAAAGCTAAGTGTCAAGTCTCCCCTACTCAACCTCCTGAATTAAAATTAGGGTGGGTCAGGCACGTTGTAGAGAGTAGGGGCAAAATAGGATGTAACTTCTATATATTCCCCCCCCACCACCCACCACACATACACACACACACACATACACACACACACACACACACACACACACACACACACACACACACACACCAACCCTCCAAATTCAATTCCACTTAGGATTTCAGTAGATATCTTGAGTCAGAGGAATAGGGTGGATAAATCTGGTTACAAGTGGTCACTCACCCTCTGTCGAGGTTCCCCAAATTAAAATCAGGGTTGTTTTAGGGTGTAGATGCAAGAAGGATTTTCACTCTCGGCATGATGAAAGGGTAGGGGACTGAGTCGGGAGGTCCTTTGGCTAGTCCAGGGGAGGTAGACAGGGGAGTCTGTAAGTGACAAAACTCAGGAGGGATTTCTTCGGCCCTTTCTCTCCTGTCCCAGAGACTTCCTAGGACCTTGCAGAGACCTTACTGGGCAGCCCACCACCATCTTTCAAAACCCTGTTGGGTAGCCAGCCCACCCATCAAGTAAAGCCTTTTCGACTCTTCCACTCCCTAAGCAAACTCCTCTGTCCCTCCTCTCCCCCTCCCCCATTTCTGGGTCTCACCTTCCAGCCCAGGGGAAAGTAATCTGAGTCCCCGATCCTCCGGGTAACTGCAGCTCTCCAGGGAGGGTAGGGCGCGGGGCTTCCCTCGGCGCTGCCCAAACCCTCCCCCTAGGCTCTGAAGCTGAAGCCTTCTCTCGCCAAAGCCCGCAGCCGCCACGACCCGCCGCGATTAGCTCGGTGCCTGCTTGCCTGGCTGCCTGGTTGCCTGCTGCGAGGAGTTCCGAGCTTGTGTTGGGGCGGCGCAGGCTCCTCTCCAAGGCGGGGGTCTGGTGTAGGAGGGGAGCGGAAGAATCGGGAGGGAACAGCTCCTTCTCACCTAGAGCTGAGCTCAGTCCGATCCTTCAGTACAGGTCCCGCAGCTGCAGCTGCAGCCGCCGCCGCCGTCCCCTCCTCCGAGCGTTGTCCGGCCCCCGCCTCTTCTTCGACCCCTCCCACTTCGCCCGCCCTCTCTGGGTCTCGGCTTTCTACTCTCTCTGGGGCTGCAGGAGGTCCTCCCAGTCTCGGCAGCTTCACCCGTCAACTGCAGGGCCGAGCTACACGTAGACCCTTCCCCACTGCCCGGAGACGTAGTCTGTGAGGGGAAAGAATGCCTCTCCACCCTCGAACCCCCGGCCCCGTGGACTACTAGAGAAGGTGGCGCGCGGGGGGCGTGGGGTGGCTTCGGGGATTATGCCAAGTGGTTAGGTGGGAGGGACGTTGGCAACATCCGCCTAGACAATCTTGCCAGCTCCCGTTCCAGACTTGAGGGAATGCATGGGTGGAGCAGCCTGTTGGAGGGGCCTGGAGGGATAAAGGCGGGAAAGGGGTAGAATTCATGTTTTGGACCCCCTTCTATCTCTTTATTCCTATTCCGAGGTTTGTGGGAAGGGATACTGAGGTAAAGCTGACAGGAGTTTGTCCATAGTAGGCCAGATCCACAAAGGGTGTTTCTAACCCTAAACTAGTTGATACCACCTTCTTCCCTTTCTGCTTTATACACCTCCTTTCTTGAATTCTCTTTATTTATATTTAGCTAGCCTAGATCCTGAATGAAAATGCCGAGTGGAGGACTGGAAAATGGGTAAAAGAGGACTTGGGCATGAATTGGAGTCAAAGTGAAGTGAGAAATTTGAGGGCAACTTAAAAAGGATCCTGGAGTTGGGGTGGAGTGGGAGGGAGGGTATAAAGGATGAAGCTCAGATCTGGGTGAGAGAAGGTCATAACTTTGATCAAGACTATTTTCTTTTTTTCCCATAGTTATATTCTAAGTTGGGATTGTGCAAACTAAATATCTTTATCACCCTCCATCCTTCAACTGGGGTAAGGAAGACCATAAATGAAGCGCTATCCATTATGAAGATTGAATGAGTCTCAGACTCTTGATGAGGCTTAAGGCAAGTTCCTGAAACTATCTGCTTCAATTTGCTTCTATCCCACAGCAAGAGATAAAGAATGTGAACTGTGCCTCTAGTTAGTTTCAAGAAGTGGATATGAAGATAATGGGAGAGGATAGTGAATGGGAAGTCTTCAGCAGTCCTTATCTGGGGTCCAGAGATTGTAAATTTTCTATTTTTATTATTCACCTTCATTTTGTAATGGACTTTCCCCTGACATCCTGCTACCATCTGCTGGATGCTCCAAGGAACAGTCCATTACCTGCCAGTTTCCTATAATTTCTCCCATTAAAGCAAACAAAAACAAACAAACAAAAAAGACTTTCAACCTTGTCATTCATCCATTCATTCATTCATTCAACAATTAAATTTCCTACTTCGATGAATTTGTGATCTTGACGGTGAGTGCAACTTTGCAGCATAGAGCTCACATCTATTTTGTCATCTACTGTGAATTATATTCATGTTCTCTCATGAATTTTTCATGGAGAGCAATGGTCCTCTAGGTCTTTACAGGGATATCAGTGCAACATATAGATTATTAATCTTTTTCTCTTTAACCTCACTATGTGATCCAGCTCAACATATGTCATTTTCTATCTTTGAATGATATCTTTAATTGAATATTTTTGCCCACAAAACATTGCTGGTAATATGGTTCATTCCTTTCCATTACTAGAGAATGGAGAGACATAAGTTACTGTATAACACCTGAGAGGCAATATAGTATAATGGAATGAGTGCTGGATTTGTAGAGGACCTAAATTCAAATCCTGTCTCTGAAACTTATTACCTATTTGAACTTAGGCTACTTGATTTCTCTGAGTCTCAGTTCCCTCATTTGTAAATTAGAGAGTTGGTATAGATGACCTCAAAATTCACCCATTCCACCTCTAAATTTGTGATCTTGCAACCCTGGCCATTATTGGATATTCAAAATGGACCAGAATATAAATATTCTTCCAAGAAACTGAGACTGAGTGATTTGCCCAAGTTATATACAGTCTTAAATAAGTATCTGAGGCAGGATTCAAATCTGAGTCTTTCTGATTTCAAAACCTGCATTACACAGAGTTCAAAGGCCCTAATAGAGCAATCCTAGAAAAAGAACGCCTACCATAATATATTTGAAATATGGTCATCATTTGCAAAAGAATCTACCACTACCCAAGATAGTATAGTCCATTTTAGAATGCTCTGATTGTTAAGAAGCTTTATGTTACATCAATTCTAAATTTGTCTCTTTGTAATTTCCACCCCATTACTCCTACTTTTGCCTTTCATGGGTCCAGCAGGACTGGTCTAATCACTCTTTTGTATAACAGCTCTTCAGGGGTAGCTATTATGTCCAGTATTATCCAAGCTAAACAGCCCCAGTTCCTTCAGATAATCCTGAAAGATCAACAGGATGGTGTGATGTTGATCAGTCCCTTCTGGGAACTTTCCTGATCATCAGTATCCTCCCTAAACTGTGGACCAAAGATATGACTTAAGATGTTGTCTGCTAGAGCAGGGCCCAGCAAGGCTATTAGCTCCTTAGTTCTAGATCCTTTGCTTCTCTTAAAGCCAGCATTAGCTTCATGTTGTCATGTCACACTGATGATTCATATTGAATTTTTACCTGAAAACTTCCAACCCTTTGTGTGATGAACTGCATTCTAGCCTTATTCCCTCACATTGTGTGTGTGTGTGTGTGTGAAGCTAGTTTTTGAGCCCAAGTTTACAAGATATTACATGTTATTAGAGAACCTGAATTTGAACTGTAACTTGAAGTGCCAAGCTCTACTTGACCTTTGGCAACTCAAACCTTTTAGGATTGTTTGCTTATCTGTGTGGAGGGGGCTTATCAAGGGAGTTCCCAGAAAAGCTTGTTGAGCTTACAAGGTGGCAAACCTTTGTTTTGAACTTTTGAAAGCTTCTCCTTATGACAGGTATGAACATGCCCATTGGCACCTTTTTGAGAAGACTTAAGAAGTGTGATTAAGTTTCATAGACTGGGGATGCTCCCAATATGACTAGTTTTGTTTAGTGACACCCTTTGGAACCTCTTAAAAATGGGTTTTGTTATTTGGGGCCATCTATTGGTTGATTTGTACTCTTGGAAAGGCTCCTTCTATGGGAGGAACCAACTTCTTTGTACTGGTCTATAAAAAGGAACTGATGAACTGCTTTCAAGTTTTTTTTTTCTTTTTTGTCACTTTTAGCCCCTATAAGAACTTTTAGTGATTGTCTTTTGGCAAGAGCTTGTAGAGAGCTGTATATTTCCCACCCATGAGGCCTGAGAAATGGCCACTTTTTTTTATTTCATTTTCTGAGCACAGATTCAAGGGCAGAGACTTAAAAGTAAACTTTCTGAGCTCAAGAGAAAATACTAGGAAAATAGTAGAATATATAAACTTTCTGGAGAAGTACTTTGTGAAGGTAGGCATAAGTTTATCATTGTGCCTAGACTGGAAGGTTCCCAAACGATGTTTTTTAAAATTTTCTTCCTGAACCCTAGTTTCCTACTTAGAATAGGAAGGAGTGTCCTGTGAAGCACTAGTCTTGGAGTTATTTGGCAGATCATCCCAAATTCATTCAAGGATTCTAAAAAGCTCAACCTTCTTTTAAAAGAAGAGGAGTTTCCAGGGCAGCACTAGCTTCAGGAATAAGCACAAATTTGAGTGTTTGGTGTCTAACCTTTGTTAAGAGAAGGGAAATTTCTTTCCTCCTGGAGAGAGAAAAAGTATTGATCATATGCCTCAATAGTAAGGGCCTCAATAGTATGGAGCTAAAGTCATAGTATGGGAGAATAAGGGACCTGGATTTTGTGCTTCAACATCTTAGTAAGTTATGTGGATAAGGTATGATGGCAAAGGAGGATGCCTATCAGTTCCTCCTTCTGGAGGACTCAAGACCAGGGTGGGTAGTGCCAAGGATTTTAGAAGAATTTTAGAAGCTTTTAAACTTTTAAGAAATGAATGCAACTCATCGAAATGGAGGAATCATATTGATTATTGATGGACTGTTTTGATCCTTTTATGTTTTATCCATGTTTATGAGCTTTTTACATTTTTATGAATGTTTTATGAGATAAAATTAATTGTTCTGTAGTCACTTTCTGCATTTTCCTTAATATTTTTATGGGATTGGAGAAATCTTGTTACTAACAGCTGTATTCTGAGGTTTTCTAGAAAAAAACTTTGAGTGGGCTAATATGAGAGAAAGAGAAAGTGATTTAGGATGAAGGCAGCCCCCAAGATTAGACTTTGTCTATCTTAACCCTGAGTTCTGTGCCACAGATTACATGTCAAATGAGGAGGTTTCTCTATTTGAATACTAAAGTCTCTTTAAGTGCTAAATATATGATTATAATTAATCTTAGATTAACTATAATATTCTCAGCCTCTGAGATCATCATGAATCCCCACTGTAATCCAACAATTTAACTTTCCCTCCTGATTTTGTACTCTTAAAAAAAAATCTTTTCTCTAGATACATGTAAGAACAATTTTTAACATTTGTTTTTAAAATTTTGAGTTCTGCATTTTCTTCTTCCCTTCCATGACCCCTCATTGAGAAGGTAAGTAATTTGATATGTTATACATGTAGTACTAGTGGTAGTCTCTCGGTGATCGAGAATGACTATTGTCTTTGTGCATTATCATCTTTTGATGTACCCTCATGTGGCTTTGGAGTCCAAAGGCTGAGGCACAGAGTTTGTGGCACATGGGGCATGGGACTCCAGTTGTTACGGGAGGTGCAGTTGTGGCCTGGTGTCGGCATTCACGCGCAGCGGCAAGACGTCGACGTCATTCATCTTCAAAGGTGGTGGCGGCATGGTTAATGTGGGTTCACCAGCTGCTTCTATCAGAGGCAGAGAGTTCTAGTTGCTTTGGTGTAATGCCAGCCCACTTCAAGTCTGACTTTAGCTGATCCTTGAATCTTTTCTTTGGTCGGCCTTGTTTTCTGAGTCTAGCTGACAGTTCACCATAGAATACCTGTCTTGGTATTCGCTGTGGGTCCATGCGGATGACGTGTCCAGACCATCGTAGCTGGGCTTTGAGGACCAGGACTTCGATGCTGGTGGAGTTGGCTCTGTCGAGGACTTCCTGGTTGGTGATTCGGTCCTGCCATCTGAGCCTCATGATTGACCGGAGGGAGCGTTGGTGGAATTGCTCCAGCTGTTTCATGTGCTTCCGGTACAGTGTCCATGTCTCACAACCGTACAGGAGCGAGCTGAGGACCACTGCGCTGTACACTTTGAGCTTCGTCGCAGTGCTTACACCTCTGTGTTGGAGGACTTTGGAGTGCAGCCGCCCAAGTGCCTGGCTGGCCTTTTGGATCCTGGCTTTGATCTCATGGTCTAGGGACCCGTCGTTGGCGATGGTGCTGCCCAGGTACTTGAAAGTGTTGACGTTAGAAAGCTGCGTGCCGTCGATTATAATGCATGGCTGGTTAGTTGGCCTCCCTGGTGCAGGTTGGAACAGCACCTCTGTTTTGCTGAGGCTGATAGTCAGGCCAAACAGTTTTGTTGCCGTAGAGAACCTGTCCACAATGGTTTGAAGATGATTTTCTTGGTGGGCCATGAGAGCACAGTCATCTGCAAAGAGAGCTTCCAGGATGAGTCTCTCTGTTGTCTTTGTTTTTGCAGTCAGGCGGCGAAGGTCGAATAGTGAGCTATCCAGTTGGTATTTGATGTAGACACCCAGGTCTAGATCCATCACAGCATGTCGTAATATTTGGGTGAAAAATAGGTTGAATAGTACTGGAACGAGGACACAGCCTTGTTTCACGCCATTGGAGATGTTGAAGCGATCAGAAGTCTCTCCACCAGATAGGACTTCCCCTGTCATGTCGACATGAAAGAGCTGTATCAGTTTGATGAATTTTGCTGGGCAACCGAGCTTGCTGAGGATCACCCACAATACCTCCCTGTTCACTGTGTTGAATGCCTTTGTCAGGTCTATGAAGACAATGTAGAGACTCAGGTTCTGCTCAAGGCATTTTTCCTGCATTTGCCTCACCATGAAGACCATGTCGATGGTGCTGCGATCTGGTCGGAAGCCACACTGTGATTCAGGCAGGTTCTGCTCTGAAACAGATGACAGGAGTCTGTTGAGTATAACATGGGCGAGGATCTTTCTAGTGTGAGATTTAAAATGGTTGAAGTCTTAAACTGTAGTGATTAAAATAGTGGAAGATATAAATTGTGATAGATATAAGAGAGGGTGAGTAAATTTGACCGCAGAAAATATGTTTCACTACAGTGTCTTGGTTTTAAATCAAATATAAGGTGGTCACCAGGGAAATATTCCCAATTATTCAAATACCCAAGTCAACTGGGTTTTATAGAGATTTTTAATTAATAATATAATGAGGAATTAGAGAAAGAGAGAAAGAGTAGGAAAGGAATAATTATGAAGGGCCTCAAGCCAATATTGTCTAGACCTGAGTCTTAAGAGAGAGAATCAGTCAGTCATTCTTTTAACACTCACCACAAGGTCTGACTAAACAAGGATTCTAGTGACACCAGGCCAGCTCCATCTCAGCTGACTTCACCAGAGAGAGATCCAGCGAGACCTCCTTAGAGATTGTCCTCCAAGAGCTTCCCTTCTCCAGAGCTTCTCTCAAGAGATTCTTCCCAAGCGATCCTCATCAGAGATCCTCCAAAAGGATTTCTCCAAAAGGATCTCCATCAAGAGATTCTGCTTTTTCTTATATAGGGGTTTTTCTCCCATGTCACCTCCCCTAAGTCCCTACATCTACCAATCACTGTAGATGCTTTCCAAAGGACTGCCCATCTAAATTCCTGCTAAGTCGACCAATCTCCTCAGTAAGTCTGAATCAGAAAAAATGCTGCTGTGTCGACTAAATCTCCTCAGTAAGTCTGAAGGAGAGAAAACACAGCTGAGTCAACTAATCTCATCAAGAGAAAACTTGCCCAAACCTTTTAGGTACCTAGCATCCCATTGTATCAATTCTAAAAACAGGCCTGGCTCAAAGAACTCCTTGCCCCACCATAAGCATGGATCCAAGTACTTTCTTTGTTTAGCAAGGAGTTTTTTTCCCCCCCTAAAGCAGTCTTAAGTATGGTTGGAGTAGAGGTCCTCCCATTTCTGATCCTGGCAAGTTCTCACATCAAAATGGGGAATGTTTCTCAGTAGGGAATTTGTTCCAATTAAGAATTCCCCAATGGGGAAATTTTTAACATTCACAAGTCTGAGAAATTTCAAGATTTACACTAGCAGTGGAGAGTAGTGAGATGCCTCTGTAATTGTCACAAGCTGCTCATGCGCTTTTGTTCTTGTATAGGGCTACGATGGAGTATCTCTGAGTTCTGGGGGCATGTCTTCCTCTTCCCATATGTTGGTCAGCACTATGTGGAATGCCTGGAGCGCCTTTCCATTTAAGGCCTTGTACAACTCGGTTGGGATCCCGTCTTTACCGGGTGCCTTGCCTTCACTCATTTGTTTAATGGCTTTTTGGACTTCCTCTATTGAAGGAGGGAGGTCAAGTTGTTCAATGGTGAGGTTTTGGGGGATCTGGTCAAGGGCACTTTGGTCGACTGAAGAGGGTCGGTTGAGAAGCTGACTGAAGTGTTCTTTCTACCTGTTGCTGATGCCTTTTTTTATCTTTTATGAGAGTGTCACCGTCAGAGGATAGCAAGGGAGTGGTGGTGGGTTTTAATGGCCCATAGACAGTCTTGAGGGCACTGAAAAATTGTTTGTAGTTTTTTGTATCAGCAAACCGCTGGATTTCTTCTGCCTTTTTTCCCCACCATCGGTCTTGCATCTTCCTGATCTCACGCTGCGCCGTGGCTTGGAGAGACTTGAATCTGTCCTTTTTAGGAGCAGAGTTTGGGTTATTTTGCCACTCCATAAAGGCTTTGTTCTTTTTGCTCAATAGGTCTTCAATAGCAGTGTTGTTCTCATTGAACCAGTCCTAGTGCTTGCGTTGTTTTGGGCCTAGGACTGCCTTTGATGTTTCCTTCACTGTGTCTCTGAACTGCTTCCATTTCTCAGTTGAGCTTCCAGTGAGTAGTCCCTTGGCAGACAGCTTGTTGTCCAGGCAGGACTGGAATGTTTGCAAATAAGGTAGAGTTATACATGTACAGTCATGCAAAACTTATTTCCATATTAGTTCAAATGTGAAAGAAAACCTGGACCAAGTAAAACCCCAAGAAAAATAAAGTAAAAAAAGTTTGCTTTGATCTACATTTAGACACTATCAGTTCTTTCTCTAGAGGAAGACAGCATTTTTCATTGTAACATCTTTAAAATTGGCTTGGTTCACTGTATTGCTGAGAATAGCTAAGTCATTCATCAGTGATCATTATACATTATTGCTGTCACTATGTATACTATTCTGATTCTACTCATTTCACTTTGCATCAGTTCATGAAAGTCTGTAGAAGTTTTTCTGAAAACATCCTACAACTAATTTCTTATAGCACAGTAATATTCCATTATAATCATATGACACAACTTGTTCAGCTATTCCCCAGCTTATGGACATTGATTTAATTTCCAAATCTTTGCCACTACAAAAAGAGGTACTAAATTTTTTTTTGTACAGATTTTAAAAACAATCTCTTTGAATACTGACCTAGTAATGGTATTGATGGGTCATGGGGTATGAAACTTTTGGTTATACTTTCAAATTGTTCTCAAGAATGGCTGTATCAGTTCACAACTTCACCACTAGTACTTTAGTGTACCAATTTTCCCACATTCCCTCAATAGTTTTCCTTTTCCTTTTCTGTCATATTAGTCACTCTGATAAGTGTGAGATGATACCTCAGCATTATTTTAATGTGGATTTCTCTAATCAATAGTGATTTAGAGCATTTTCCATATGACTATAGATAGCTTAAATTTCTTCTAAAAATTAGCTGTTCATATCCCTTGACTATTTATCAATTGGGGAATGACTCATAGTCTTATAAATTTGGCTCAGTTCTTTGATAAATGAAGCCTTTGGGGACAGCTGGGTAGATCAGTGGATTGAGAGCCAGGCCTAGAGACAGAAGGTCCTGGGTTTAAATCTGTCCTCAGAAACTTCCTGTTTGACCCTGGGCAAGTCACTTAACACCCATTGTCTAGCCCTTACCACTCTTCTGTCTTGGAATCAATACACAGTGTTGATTCCAATTTGATTCCAAGACAGAAGGTAAGGGTTTTTATTTAAAAAAGAGAGAGAGAGAAATGAAGCCTTTATCAAAGAAACTTGCTATAATCTTTTTTTCACAATTTTGATTACTTTGTATTTCCCTCCACTTTATTTCCCATTTGTTTCTTCTTCTTTCTCTTTCCTCTTACCCTGTCCCTCCTCAAAAGTGTTTTGTTTGTGACAAACATCTCCCCCAAACTGCCTTTGCTTTTATCAGCCCCCATCCTTTTATTGTCTTCTCATCCTTTTCCCCTGTAGGGTAAGATAAATTTCTATACCAAAAACTGAGAAACTGAGTGGGTTTGTTATTCCCTCAATGAGCCAATTCCAATGAGAGTAAGATTCAAGTGTCTTCATATCCCTCATCATCTTCCCTGCCACTTTAAAAGTTCTTTTACTCCTTTTATATAATAATTTACTCTATTCTACCTCTCCCTTAACCAATGAATCCTTTTTTTAAGCCCTTAATTTTATTTTTTTTTTCAAATAGCATCCTTTCATGGTCAACCACATCCTTGTTTATATATACTCCTTCCAACTATCTTAATAATAAGTTCTTAAGAGTTACAAGTATCATCTTCCCAAGTAGAAATGTAACCAGTTTAACCTTATTGAACCCCTTATTAGTTCTCTTTCCTTATTACTTTATTGGCTTCTCTTGAGTTTTGTATTTGAAAATAAAAATTTCTATTCAGCTCTTGTCTTTTTATTAGGTGTGCCTCTAAGTCCTTTATTTTATTAAATATCCATTTTTTACCCTGAAAGATTATGTTCAGTTTTTCTAGGGAGTTGATTCTTGGTTATAATTCTAGTTCCTTTGCTCCCTAGAATATTATATTCTAATCTCTCTGATCCTTTAATATAAAAGGTTCTAGATTTTGTGTTATCCTGATTGTGGCTCCATGATATTTTAATTATTTCTTTTTGATTGCTTGCAAAATTCTCTCCTTGACTTGGGAGTTCTGGAATTTATCTATAATATCCCTGGGGGTTTTCATTTGGATTTCTCTTTCCAAAAGTGACTGGTGAATTCTTTTAATTTCTATTTTACTCTATAATTCTAGGATATCAGGGCAGCTTTCATTGATAATTTCTTGAAATATGATGCCTGGGCTGTTTTTTTTTTAATCTTGGCTTTCAGGTAGTCCAATAATTTAAAAATTATCTCTCCTTGTCCTGTCTTCCAGGTCAGTTAATTTTTCAATGAGTTATTTCTCATTTTCTTCTATTTTTTTCATTCTTTTGATTTTATTTAATTGTCTCTTAATGTCTCATGGAATCATGAGCTTCCACTTACCCAGTCCTAATTTTCACAGAATTAGTTTCTTCAGTGAGCTTTTGTACTTCCTTTTCCATTTGGCCAATTCTGCTTTTTAATGAATTCTTCTTTTGGCTCCTCTTTATTATTTGAAATATTCTGGTTGTAAGATGTTATTTTCTTTAATTGTTGTGTGCTTCATTTACAAAGCTATTGACTTTTTCTCTTATATTTCTTTCCCCAATTTTTCCTCTACCTCTTTCATATGATTTAAAAAATCCCTTTTGAGTTCTTCCAGGAATTATTTTTGGTCTTGAAACCAATTCACACTTCTCTTTGAGGATTTTCATATGGCTGTTTTGACCTTATTGTTTTGTTTTGAGTTGATGTTTTATTCTTATCCATCACTGGGTTGTTTGCTATTGTTTGTTTGTTTTCCACCTTATTTATTGACTTTTAACTTTATGTTAAAGTTGAGTTCTGCTCTTAGGATGGGGGGGCACTGTTCCAATCTTCAGATTTTTGTGTTGTTGTTTTCAGAGCTAGTTCTGGAGGGTGTATAAGTTTTCAGTTCTTTCAAAGTGATATGATATAAGGGGGTTTGACTCTTTTCTCTGGTCTATGAATGACCACAAGCACTCTTTTCTTCCTGGAACTGTGACCAGGGGCCTTCATCCCCTGGGGCTATAAGCATTGGTGTGCTAGTGCTCATTCTTGACCAGGGAATGCAACTGGGAATCATGTATTGGCAATTAAACAGTCCCACCCTCAGTGCTAGCAAAAGATCCCTGTAATCCTTTTCTGACCCCTTTAACTTAGAGCTCCAGAAGGCATCACTGTTGATTCACCTAAATCCAAAGTGTGCTTCTGGCTTATTAGAGCATTGTCTGTAATGGACTGTGCTTCACTCTCCCTCCAGTGGGTCAGATATTTTCTGCCAATCTTCTATGTCTTGGCAGGAAAGTAGTTTTACCCCTCTTTGTATTGGTTCTGTCACTACAGAATTCATTTTGAGGCATTATTTTTATGTTGTTTGGAGGAGAATTTGGGAGAGGACTGGGGAGTCCCTGCCTTTACTCTGCTATCTCCTCTGAGGATGCTCTACTCCTCATTTGCTCACATATTAAAATTTGATAAACATTTTTGTTTTAATTCAAATAATTTATTTCAATATCAAATAAAATAATATCATGGAAATCCTTGAAGATATCCTTTCCCATTTCATGTTTTATCATTTTTTCTATTACTCATTAAATGTAGCCATTTAACTAGTTTTAAACCAACCTATTTATTACCTAGCCCATATCTCTTCATATTGTCCATGAGAATGGTAATATTTACCTAAAAGTTAAGCAAAATATTTCTACATCTTCCTCCTAAATTGTCAAAAAAGAAAAGTTATTTTGGCTTTGTCTGTTCTTAATGAAACTGTGCTAGCTCTTTATGGTACCTCTTCCTTTTGCAGAAATGCTCACTAGCTATCTCTTTATGAATGTGTTCTAGAATTTTGGAGGAATTGAATGCAAGCTCAAGTGAGATTGAGCTTTGTCTGTGAGTATGAATATTCTTTCTTCACTTTTAAAAATTATTACAGAATTTCCCAATATTTATGATCTTTCATAGACAACTTTCAATTTCTGAGCAATAATATTTACCAGTTGTTTCAGTAACTTGGAATGTAGTTCATTTGAGACTAATGAACTAATCAAAGAAAATTAGATGTTCTCTTACAGTCATTTTATTTATCTTAGATTTCAACTTCCTTATGACTATTTTTCTTTTATCCCTTTGAGTCCAAAGATCATTTTGCGTGGTGAGAAAAAGATGAGTGAAATAAAATTCTGATAGTTCTTTCTTTCCCTTCAGCTGTCAGTACTGAAGCAAACATTCAGAACAGTAATTGCATGGTTTCTTTGTACTTCTTCCTTTACTTGATGTAGTTTTAAAAAATTCCAAACAAACTCAAACACTTGTGTTGTCTTTATTATTTCTTGATAACTTCCACATATTTTGAACTTTAGTTCTTTTGATAAGTTTTCCAAAAATATACTAGACTTTTGCATTCATCTTCTATTATTTGCATTCTATTTATTTTACATATCTTTAAAATGTTCAATTAATTCCCTTTGCATCCCTGTAGGTCTCCTTAGCAAACATTTTATTCCTTTTTAATTTTCTCTTATGTCTTCAGATTTTCATTTTTGAATGCTTTCCATCTTTCCTTAGCTGACTTTTCTTGTAGAATTTTAGTCTGTCCTATCCTTTCCTTGGCCAATTTGAAATTTGTTCTCTTCAGATCTATAATCCATGTATAATGGATTATCTATAAACACTTTGTCATCATTTCTTCCACTTTTTTTATCATAAATTTTAAGATGGAGTATCACTTCTCACCAAGGTCTCTCTCATATTCTCTCTAGAAATGAATTATATCTTGCTGAGAATTGGATCTAGAATGACAGTATACCTTATTTTTCCTTTGATCTTTTGAAGGATGAAATTATCATAAATGAAGGTAACAAATGATAAAGGTGATTTTTCTGCTTTGCTGACAGGAAGAGAGAGAGAAAAAAAAGAGACAGAGACAGAGACAAAGACAGAGAGAGGCAGAGACAGAGAGGGACAGAGACAGAGATAGACAGAGACAGAGACAGAGAGAGACAGAAATTAGAGTTCTAGTAGTTATAAGGACTAGTAAAATGCATGTAAAATATTTTATAGTTGTTTAAGCTCTGTAAAGATGTGAACTCTTATTAAGGATATGGATTGGCTCTGTGATTTAATTGGTAGAAGGAACATTTCTTCTCCTAATACAAGTAGGAGCAACCCATAAGTTTCAGAGAGTTTTTAAGAGGATAACTGACTTGCCCAGAATCTACAGAGAGTGTGTCAGTGGCAGTGCTGGAACTCAGGTTTCTACTAGCTACAAGTATCACTCTTTATTTTTTATTTATTTTTAAAATTTAGAATATTTTTCCATGGTTATATGATTCATGACTCCCCCCCCCCATCCCTCTCTTCTCCCATCTTCCAAAGCTGACAAGCAGTTCCACTAGGTTATATGTATCATTGTTCAAAACCCATTTTTCATCTTATTCATATTTGAAGTAGAGTGATTTTTAACATCAAAACCCTAATCATATCCTTATTGAACTATGTGATTGGTCATATTCTTTTCTTCTGCAATTTTTGTTTCCACAGTTCTTTTTCTGGATGTATATAGTGTTCTTTCTCACAAGTTCCTCTAGATTGTCCTGGGTCAGTGCATTGCTGCTAGTAGAAAAGTCGATTACATTTGATTGTGCCATAATGTATCAATGCCTGTGTACAATGTTCTCCTGGTTCTGTTCCTTTTGCTCTGCATCAAGTCTTGGAGGACTTTCTAGTTCACATGGAATTCCTCCAGTTCATTATTCCTTTCAGCACAATAATATTCCCTCACCATCATATACCACAATTTATTTAGTCATTCCCCAATTGATGGACACCCCCTAATTAATTTTCCAAATTTTACCACCACAAAGAGTGAGGATATAAATATTTTTGTACAAGTCTTTTTCCTTATTATCTCTTTGGGTTACAGACCCAACAGTGGTATGCCTGGGTCAAAGAGTATGCATTCTTTTAAAGTTCTTTGGGCATAGTTCCAAATTGCCCTCCAGAATGGTTGGACTAATTCACATTTTGCCACATCCCTTCCAACATTTATCACTTTCCTTTGCTGCTATATTGGCCAGTCTGCTAGGTGTAAGGTGGTACCTCAGAGTTGTTTTAATTTGCAATTCTCTAATCAGGAGGGATTGAGAACAGTTTCATGTGCTTATTAATAGTTTTGATTTCATCATGTGAAAACTGCCTATTCATGGTCCTCGACCATTTGTCAATTGGAGAATGGCTTGATTTTTTTGTAAATTTAACTTAGTTCCTTATATATTTGGGAAATTAAACCTTTGTCAAAGAATTTTGTTATAAAAATGTTCTCCCATTTTGTTGCTTTCCTTCTAATTTTGGTTTCATTGGTTTTGTTCATACAAAACCTTTTTAATTTTATATAATCAAAGTCATTCATTTTACATTTTACAATGTTCTCTGTCTCTTGCTTAGTAATTCCTTCCTTTCCCACAGATATGACAGGTATACTATTCAATGTTCACCTAATTTATTCATGATTTCACTCATTATATTTAAGTCATTTATCCATTTTGAATTTATCTTGGCATAGGGTGAAAAATGTTGATCCAAATCTATTTTTTCTCATACTCTTTCCCAATTTTCCCATCAGTTTTTGTCAAATAATGAGTTCTTGTCTCCAAAGCTGGGGTCTTTATGTTTATCTAACACTATCTTGCTGAGATCATTTATCCCTAGTCTATTCCATTGATCCACCTTTCTGTCAGTTAGCCTATTATTTTGATGACCACTGCTTTATAATAAGTTTAAGATCTGATACTGCTAGTTTAATAGTTAATGGGAATTATATAGAATTGAAGGGGTACAGGGAATAAGGAAGGTTTTGTAACAGGGAATGGAGGAGTTGAAGGGAGAGAGAGAATATGGCTGCCGGTGAGGTAAAAGGAGATATCTTCTGCTGAGAGGCTGACTTTGAAATTTGGGTTTCCTGAGAAATGGGACACCTATGATAGCCTGAGGGAATGTCTTCTCTATTGATTGATGTTGAAGATACCCCAGAGGAGGTAAGCATGAACCCCCCTGAGGGACAAGCCTCCCCTCAGAGCAAGGTCACCATAGGGGTCAATAAGGACCGTTTATGATTGAATGGCTGTCCTTAGGTTCTGCTCCCTCTGTGTCCCCCTGAAATGATAGTTCTTTTATCTGACTGAGGTTATTTAAATAAAGATGAATTTTAATAACAAATTTGGATTGGGGAGGTATCAGGAAAGAGGGAATCGGGATTTCCCTAGATTGGGTTTGAGTCTCTCTCAGCTTTTGAGCTGAGGCCAGGCCTCACAGGCTGGTGGAGGGTTTCTTTTATTCCTGTCTTTGCTATATCTGTGCTAGTTTTCTTAAGTTCAAAGTCTTTAGCAGTAGATAGCAAGAGGAAGAAAAGGTTCTGACCTTCAGAGCTGATTGGGCCTGACTCTTCAGGTTGACACCCCTAAAGACCAGCCTTACAGTTCAAACTTCAACCCTTCAATCCTTTTGTTCAAAGACACTATCACAGGAATCCAGGTAGAGCACTCAGTTGGGAAAAGTCCAGAAATAGAGGGACTTCTGTCCAGAGACAGGGAGAGAGGCTCCTTCCAGTCTGAGGCCCAGGAGAAAGAGAGCATTGAGAGCAACTGTCACTCCAAGTTCTCCCTCCCCCACCAACTGTCATTTTTTAAAAACCCTTATCTTCCTACTTGGAAACATTTCTGTGTATTGGTTCCAAGGCAGAAGAGTGGTAAGGGCTAGGCAATGGGGGTCAAGTGACTTTCCCAGCTTCACACAGCTGGGAAGTATCTGAGGCCAGATTTGAACTTAGGACCTCCCATCTCTAGGCCTGGCTTTCAATCCACTGAACTATTCAGCTTCCCCCACCAACTGTCATTCTTGTCAATATCTTCTCTCTAACATTCCGATTGCTTTTTGTTCCACCTGAGTGGATGAAAATCCAAAACTTGCTTCAGTTTTCCTTTCCACACCAGTCCCCCATCATTCACATTTTTTCATTATTTCCCTTGATATTCTTGCTCTTTTGTTCTTCCAGATGAACTTTGTTATAAGTTTTTTCTAAATGTCTAAAAAAGTTTTTTTGGTAGTTTGATAGGTATGGCAATGAATAAGTAGATTAATTTGGATAGGATTGTCATATTTATTATATTAGCTTGTCCTATCCAGGAGCAATTAATGTTTTTACAGTTGTTTAGATATAGTTTTAATTGTGTGAAAAGTGTTTTGTAGTTGTGTTCATATAATTCCCATGTTTATCTTGGCAGATTGATTCCTAAATAAATTCCTATCATAGATGGTGGCTAACTACCACTATTTACTCAAGGTTCTAGATGAACTTTTTAAGGAACTGGGTTTCTAGTATTGTCTCTTATAATCCTCCATCAGTTTATTTATTAATAGCCAGACAGTAGCTTTAATTAGCCTTCTGGTTGCATTAAAATTTTCAGATATCTCTCTCCCTCCATCTACTCCCTGGACTATAGAAGGTATCACTTGACTAAAGAATAAGTTCACACACACACACACACACACACACACACACTCACACATACACACACTATGTCTTTCGTGTTTCTATTTATTAGTTCTTTCTCTGGAGGTGGAAATTCACAAGTTATTTTTCAAGTATTAATTCTGTAACTATATATAATATTCTCTTGGTTCTACTTGTTTTGCTCTTCATAATTCTATGTAGGTCTTCCCTTTTAAAAAATTAACATAATCATCATTTCTTTTAGCAAAATAATATCCTTTTTTTTAAACCCTTACCTTCTGTCTTAGAATCAATACTGTGTATTGGTTCCAAGCCAGAAGTACTGCAAGGGCTAGGCAATGGGAGTTAAGTGACTTACCCATGGTCACATAGCTAGGAAGTGTCTGAGATCAGATTTGAACCCAGGACCTCCCATCTCTAGGCCTGGATCTCAATCCACTAGCCACCCAGTTGCCACTAAAATAATATTATGCCACAATCATCTGCCACAACATGTTCATTCATTCTCCAATTCACAAGCATCCTTTCAATTTCCAATTCTTTGCTGTCATAAAGAGAACTGCTATAAATATTTTAGAACATATAGGTTCCTTTCTTTTTTCCCCTAATCATCTTGGTAAACATACCCATTATAGTGGTATTATTAGATACCCAGCTTTATACCATTCTGAGCATCTTTCCAGATTGTTCTCCAAGATGGTTTGATCAGTTCACAGTTGCACCAACAGTATATTATTGTCCTCAATGAACTTTCTAAAAAGATATTAACCAAGTAAAAAGCATTTCCTGCAAAATCCTGGAGCACATGATGCTACAAAATACATAGGGAATTAGTAGAAGGGGGAAGAGGGTACCAAATTAAAGTCCAATGCTATTGAATTACATGAGTAAAAATTACATGTGTCACATGAATCCCTACTAGTTCCTGGACCTTGAAGACCTTTTCTTCCATTGTGGAGTTCTTGTGAAGTGCCCTATAGGTGTAGTTCTCCAATGGACTCTGAGGATTTGTGACTTTAGAATCTATAGCTGACACTTCCTTCCCCGTATCATGATCTCCAAAGTTGCCTTTTCTTGGATGACTATCAGTCATGTCCATGGGTGGTTGGTAGCTCTCTCTACTCCTATTGGTTATTATTTCTCAAGTTGCTATTGCCACTGTCATTGTTAACAGGGTAGCAGACAAGGCAGATTTCCTTTATCCACCTGCCTCTGGTGAGACAGCTCAAAATTAGCTTTTCCTTGTTCACAACCACAAAGGAAAGGGACAACTAAGTGGCAGGTCACTCCTTTTATATATCCACTCAATTTGGCTCAGCATTCCCTGAGTCAAAAGCTCTAACTCCAGAGCCCATCAGAAGAAATTTTTTGTTTTTGTTTTAAACCCTTACCTTCTGTCTTGGAGTCAATACATTGACTCCAAGGCAGAAGAGCGGCAAGGGCTAGTCAATAGGGATTAAATGACTTGCCCAGGGTTACACAACTAGGAAGTGTATGAGGCCACATTTGAACCCAGAACCTCCCATATCCTTCACCTGGCTCTCAATTCACTGAGCCATCTACCTGTTCCCAGAAGATTTTTCTTCATCACATAGTACAGTCCTTTAGTTATATATGGCTAGAAATATCTTACCCCAAGCTTCAAAACGTTCTCTCAGATTGAAACCAGTCACTGGATATCTGGAAATGGTTCAAGGACTAGTCCTCACAGACTAGTCCATCTCCCTTACACACATAAAGCATTTTTCAAACTTTAAAGTACTATATAAATATTAGATATTTTCTATCAATATTGCTGTTATTAATATTTTATGTCTTATACAGCATGACTTCTGTCCACAGAGCTAAACTGAAGCTGTCCTAATCAATGGTTCTAATGATCTTTGGAAAGAAAGTACTCAATGTGTATTATATATAAGAATGAAAATCCTTTTTGGCTGCAGCTGAAAAAAGCTCTCAAATGTAAACTGCAGATTTAAAAATGCTAATTTTATAAGCGTCAGGCAGTTTTAAGTGTGAACTGATCACATTAAAAACAACTTCATTGAAAAAAAAATTATCTTCATGAAATTAAAGCATGGAATAAAGCAACAAAACTCAAATATTCAAAACAGGCACTTCCCAGCTATATTAGCAGCATGTACACTGAAACTGAAGGTAAAACAATCTTTATCCCTTGAACATTTTTTATTGTATAACATAATACCCTTTGTGATGCCCATTACATTCTTTACCATATAGGTGACCTTTAAATTTCAAGTCTTGTGTAATTAATTTAAGAAAGGTACCCAAGGTTCTAAGAAAGAACTTTTGTGCTTAGAATGTCATCAGTTTTTTTTTTACTTCTATCAACTCATTTTGTTCACATGATGTGACTATAAACATTTATTGGTCCTCACTCATTAAGGAAATGAAAAGAGGAAAGGACCCAATGGACTCCAATTTCTACAGTACAAAGTAGGACCCACTGAGTGCCTAATAAGTAACCAAAGTGCTGTGACAGATTCAAAGGAAATTCCATGGTGAGTTACAAGAGAAGTAGGTGATATTTGAGATATTTGTGATAAAATAACTAAATTCCATTTCATTTTCTTTTTTTCTGTTGAGGGTCCCACTGTCCAGTATGTATTTTTGGTGTCATCCTTGACATTCTTGATTTTGCCATATAAAATCAGTTATCAAATCTTGGTCTTTCTATCTTCCTCACTAATTGCACAGTTACTATACCAGTTGAAGACTTCACCTTTCCAATAGGCTACAGCAAGAGTTTTCTTTATAATCTCCCTGCCTTAAGCTTCACTCTATGCCAGTCCACCCTCCACATACCTGTCAAAGTATTTGCTCTAAAGTGTAGGTCTGAAATTGTGGTATATGTTGGTGATGGAATACTATTGTGCTCAAAGGAATATTGAACTGGAGGAATTCCATGTGAACTGGAACGACCTCCAGAAATTGATGCAAAATGAAAGGAGCAGAACCAGGAGAACATTAAACACAGAGACGGATGAACTGTGGTGAAATCAAATGTAATGGACTTCTCTACTAGCAGAAATGCAATGATCCAGGACAATTCAGAGGGACTTATGAGAAAGAATGCTATCCACATTCAGAGGAAAAACTGTGGGAGTAGAAACAGAAGGAAAAAAAAACAACTGCAACTGCTTGATCACGTGGGTCGATGGGGATATGATTGGGGATATAGACTCTCAATGATTACCCTAGTGCAAATATGGATAATATGGAAATAGGTCTTGATCAATGACACATGTAAAGCCCAGTGGAATTGCGCATCAGATATTAAAGGGGGTGGGAAGAAGGGAGGAAAGAACATGAATCTTGTAACCATGGAAGAATATTCTAAATTAATTAATTAAATAAAACATTCCAAATTAAAAAAAAATAAAGAGTAGGTCTGATCACATCATTTTCCTATTCAAACAGAAGAGGTCGCCATGATTAGAGGATCAAATAAAATCTCCTATTGACATTACAAGTTCATCACAACCTGACCCCTGCCTACTTGTCCAGTTTTCTTACTTTTTTTCTTCCCTCTTCACATTTTGAGTTCAGTTCCCCGAAAGTTGTCTTTTAAATTCTATTCAATAAGTTCTTTCTGGCTCAGTGGCCAGTCACCTTTGATGCATTCTCTTTCTCAAGTTGCCATTGCAGAGCAAGGAATTGCTGTGTTACTGTAAAGGAGCAAGGCTTTTGGCACTGAACTAGTACATATGCCCATAAGAAGCAGCCCACAGTCCTGCAAATAGGAGTCAATGGGGGCCTAATTATCCCTATTAGGAAGAAGGAATTAGAATTAGGAATTAGGAATTAGAAGGAAACATAATTTTGGGATATCAGGGGAGATTTCATGACGCATATAGCATTTGATCTGAATCTTGAAAAATGGGTAGGATACAAGAAGGTGTAAATAGAAGTGGAGTGAAAAGAAGCCAAGTACGAGGAATGACTTGAACAAATCAAAACAATTCATAAATCATGGGATATTCAATATTCCAGCAAGCCTAGAGTATGTTGTGCAAGTGGTAGATAAAGCTAGCAGGACAGGGTGGCATCAGCTACTTATAGGCTCAAAGGTTTAGGTTTGGGGCAGCTCATCTTGATGTCTGGAATATTTTCTGGTAAGTGGCCAAAATGTCTCTAAGCATTTCTTCTAGTGGGTTAGATAAAGAAATCACGATATTATATGTCAATAGATTAATAAAGTGTAAAACATTTCTGATTTTTGTGCACATTAATTTGGATTTTTTTCTTAAGCAACAGTTATGATTCAACTGACAAAATGAAAAGGAATAGAAAAGAGAAACTTTGCTTTGTTTCTTACTTGATCAAAAAGTTCAGAGATCTCTAATTGTTTACTTTGTGTTTGCCTGAGGTTCTTCCTGCAAAGCATTAATTATCCAGGGGAAACTTTCCCTAAATTGAATTTTTTTTCCCTAACAGTTTTAGAAGGCAGCTCCTTTCACACAATTAAAGTCTTTTATGAGTATAATGACAGTGTTAACATTGGCATTCTGCATTATTTACAATAACCTGTTATATTTAAAAGCCTTACATTGTCTGCCATATGCCTATTTATGATAAATAAATTTGGTAGTAATGAATGTATTATACAATTATGTTGTTTAGTCTCCTTGCCAACATGACAGTCAATAATTTTATGTTTTATTTTTTAAAAAATAGACAAATACAGAATTGAAGGGAACCTCAGAGGCCAATTCTTAGCTTAAAAAAAGTCTCTTTTACCATGAGGAAGAGGAATGATCATTAAGTCTTGGATCAAAGACTTCTGGTGTTAGAAATCTATGATTTCTTAAGACAGACCATTGCATTTTGACTAATTTGAAAGGAGGTTTTTTTCTTATGTGAAGACTAAATTTATCTCTGCAATTTTTTATCTATTATTCCAAGTTTTGTCCTCTGTAGTTAATCAGGTCTACTTACTTAATCATCTTCCATAGGAAAGTCCTTTGCATATATGAAGACATTAACCTCCCCTAAGTCTTTCTTACATTAAACATTTTGGCTTCATTTCACTGACCCCCCTTAGGGTATAGATTCCAAGCCCTTTAGAATTCTGGTTACCCTTGTTTGAATTCTCTCCAAGTACTGAAATTTTTCTTAAGCAGAGGATAGCTAGACCATTTCCTATCCTCTCCCAAGTGGCATAAGAGGGATGGAATGCTGAGCCTGGAATTGGGAAGATGCATCTTTGTGAGTTTAAATCTGACCTCAGATACATGTTATCTGGGTGACCCTAAGCAAATCACTTAACCCTGTTTCCCTCAATTTTATCATCTGTAAAATGAGCTGAAGAAGGAAATGGCAAACCACTCCAATATCTCTGTGAAGTCAACTCCAAAATAGGGCTCCAAAGAGTCAGCCATGACTAAAAAGTGACTGAATACCAACAACAAAAAGCTACTTTTAGCTCTCTTGACTTCTGTTACTCTATTGACTCCTATTGAGCTTACCATACCCTAAACACCCTAGATCTATATATTTTTTTCAAATTACCTGTTTACTAGTCACATTTCCCCCACCTTGTATTTCTGAAATTCATTTTTTGAACACAAGCATATTTATCCTTATTAAATTTAATCTTATTAGATTTTTAAAAAATTATAAAATCTTCACATTTCATTTCAGAATTAATACGAAATATTGGTTCCAAGGCAGAAGAGTGGTAAGGGCTAGACATTTGGGTACAGATATTTCCTCACTGTCTATACTGCCTTTTATCAGGATGTAATTACCTTCCCTATCTCTTTTAACTAGATTTATTTTTACTTTGGCTTTGTCAGATATCATGATTGTGACTCCTGCCTTCTTTTTGTCTGTTGATGCCCAATAGATTTGGCTCCACCCTCTTACTTTCACCCTATGTGTATCTACCTTTCTCATATGTGTTTCTTGTAGACAGCATATGGTAGGGTTTTGGACTCTAATCCACTCTGCTATTCGCTTGTGTTTTATGGGTGAGTTCATTCCATTCACATTCAGAGTTATGATTACTAGCTGTGTATTTCCCAGCATTTTGATTTCTGCTCCTTTACCTCCCTTTTCTTCTTTCACTATTTCCTTCTACACCAATGTTTGCTTTTGAATAGTCCCCGTTGTTCCCACCCTTATTTTACTTCCCTTTCTACCCCCCTCCCTATTTATCCCCCCCCTTATTTTCCCTGTAGTCTTTCTAAAATTAACCCCCCTGCTCCCTCCCTCTCTTGTACTGCTTCCTTCCCCACCAGACTGTTTGTTACCCTTCTACTCCCCTATAGGGTGCAAATCTATTCTCTGCCCCCAATAGATTGGATTGTTTTTCCCTCTTTGAGTCACTTTCAAATCATGTAAAAGTTGAGTATTTCCTGTCTCTGACCTCTTTACCCTTCCAGTGTATTGATGTTCTCCCCCCTCCCACCATGAGTTTCTTTATGACATATAATTTTACCCCCATTTGTTTCTTTTCCCATTTCTTTTAATATTAACCTATTTTTAAGCTCTAGTTATATATATATACATACTCATGCGTATGTATTTTTGCATGCATATATCTATATACCTATTTATGTCTTGTCCTTTCATCCTATACAGTTTGTTGCTGTTCCCTCTAAGTATACTTCTTTTTGCTGCCCAGGTAATAACAACAGTTTTTAAGAGTTACCAATGACCTCTTTTCTTATAGGGAATCATATCATTTTAACTTATTGAGTCTCTTAAAAATTTTTTTTTTGTTTTTCTTTTTTCCCCTCTTTTTTAATTACCTTTTGATGATTCTCTTGAGTTCTGTGCTTGGACATCAAATTTTCTGTTCAGGTCTGGTCCTTTCTTTACGAATTCTTGAAATTCTTCTATTTTGTTAAATGACCATACTTTCTCCTGTAAGAATATAGTCAGTTTTGCTGGGTAGTTGATTCTTGGTTGTAGACCTAGTTCCCTTGCTTTCTGGAATATCGTATTCCATGCCTTTCTTTTTTTCAGTGTGGATGCAGCCAGATCCTGAGTTATCCTCACTGTGGTTCCTTGGTATCTGAATGACTTCTTCTTGGCAGCTTGTAATATCTTTTCTTTGGTCTGATAGTTCTTGAATTTGGCTATAACATTCCTGGGTGTTGTCAGTTGGGGATTAAGTACAGGAGGTGATCTGTGGATTCTATCAATCTCTACTTTTCCCTCTTGTTCAAGGATTTTGGGGCAGTTTTCTTTAATAATTTCCTGTAATGTAATGTCCAGGCTTTTTCTTTTGTCATGGTCTTCTGGTAGGCCAATAATTCTTAAATTGTCTCTCCTTGAACGATTTTCTAATTCCTCTGTTTTGTGAATGAGATGCTTCATATTTTCCTCAATTTTTTCATTCTTTTGGTTTTGTTTTATAGTCCTGCTGCCTTGTGAGGTCACTCGATTCTAGTCGTTGTATTCTGGTTCTTAAAGACTGGATTTCATCCTTAGTTTTTTGGTCGTCCTTTTCCTTTTGGTCGGATTTTCTTTGGAGGTCATCTTTCATCTTCTTCACCTCATCTTTTATCTGCTTTGCCTCATCTTTCATCTCCTTTGCCTCATTTTCCAGCTGGTTGATTTTGGCTTTCAAGACACTATTTTCTGTTTCCAGATGACTTATCTTAGTTTTTAAGTTCTTTTCCCAATTGTCTTCAGCCTTTCTTAATTGTGTTTTGAATTGCATTTTGAGTTCTTCCAAAGCCTGTATCCAATTCACTGGGATTTCTGATTTTTCCTTTGCTGGGTCCTCTCCCTCTGTTTCATTCGCTCTTTGCTCATTACCTGTGCAGAAGCTGTCTATTGTAATTTCTTTCTTCTTTTTCTGTTGTTTGCTCGAGTTTACCCCTTCTTTGCTCCCTGTATTTGGCTGTGCTCTTGCTCCTCTCATTTTGTTTTGGTTTTGGGGCTGTCAGTCTCCCCTCTTGGAGCTTTGTCAGATCTCTTGGTACAGTCTCTAGGGGAGGAATGTTAGCTTCCCTGTCCTCTGGAGGCTTTTGATTGGATTGAGTTCAAGTGGGTTGGGCTGTATGTGGTATGAAGCTCTGAGGCTCTGAAGAGTCCTGGAAGGCTGGGCCGCCCAGGCTCTCTCCAGTTCTCTCCAGCTGCTTCTCTGCTCTCCACAAATGTCTTTGCCCGTCTCCCTAAACTCTGAGGAGTTCTGATGGGATTAGTTTAACTGGATTGGTCTGGATGTGCCCCGAGGCAACGGTGAGACTGGAGCCCATGGAGGGACCCAGCCATGGCCAGTTTCTCCCTGGCTTCCTCCCCACTGTCCAAGCTGGATGCTCCAAGCCTGGTGCCCCGCTGCTCACAAGGTAGACCCTGCAAACCAGCACCTTTGCCCGCTCAGAGGTTCCCACTGCTGCTGGGAGCTCAGCCCTCTGGATTGTGGGAGAGGGGTCCTGGGACCTACCCTCTGCCTTCCCCTTAGCCCTGAGTATTCTCGGATTCTGGCTTTTGGGGGGGTGTACCTTTTGATTTGAGTCCAGAAGGAGGGTTCCCCGCTTCTGTCCTGTTGTTCAGATTGAATTTCGGTGCCCTAGGAGCATTCAGTCTGTATCGGTTAAGGAAGGGTCTTCCACAGGTCTGAACTTCTGCTGCTTGCTAAGCTGCCATCTTGACTTTGCCCCTAGACATTTGGGGTTAAGTGATTTGCCCAGGGTCATACAACTAGGAAATATCTGAGGTTAGATTTGAATGCAAGTCCAGGTCTTCAGGACTGGCTCTCTATCCACTGAGTTACCTAGCTGCCCCAAGGCCCAGATTTTTAATGTCTCATTTAAGAAGACTCAGATATATATATATATTGTCTGTTACATTAAAATACCCAATTAACTCCCTCCTTTCTCTTCTCTTGATTAGAGAAGGCATCAATTGTCAAAAAGATATATGTATATATAAAAGTATATCTGACTTATTTCTATTTATCAGTTCTTTCTCTAGAGATGGACATATTCAAGTTATTCTTCAAACAATATTTCTGTCATATGTAATGTTCTCTTGGTTCTACTCATTTCATTCTTCAGAATTTCATATATGTCTTTCCATTGTTTTTTTTTTTAATGGTGGTGGATGGAGTTTAAGTGAAAGATTATTTCTCAGGACTGAATAATACCATAAAGCATGTCTTTCTGCATGGATCTGAGATTCTTCAACATGCTGTTCCAATATTATTTTTAAGAAACAATCTGTCTCAAAAACTATTTCTGGTAAAAGTCTAGGCAAATCTATAAAATACTCTGTTAGGAAATATTTAGGAAGTACTTGTTATATTCAGAGCATCATATAGACAACATATATATGTGTGTGTTATATATGTGTATATATATATTCTTTACTCTCAGGTAATCTCTATAGCATAGAGTAGGTGGTGTTTAGGCAAAGTCTAGAAGGGTAGTACTTCATGCAATTCTGGATTCAGGCCAATCTTTTTGTAGTTTAGGTTTGCTATTGTAATAAATTGAAGACACCTAGAGAAGAAATAACCATCAATAAAGAAGATTTAATTTATTACAGTAAGAAAAAATATTCAGCAAAGATATCCAGAGAGGACAATTGTACTGATATATTTGGCCAAACATCAGGAGGCCAATTGGAGCTCCATGTAGCTTTTTGTAAATAAGAGACCAAGATGTCACTTTGATAGACTGATACTCTTGAGCTAATTATAATTCAAAGATAATTCCAATCTTTTTAAGGAAAAATTATCCTAAAGTGGCTAATTCTCATTCTGGGAAAGGTGTAGACCAACAGCCAAGTGTGTATTAATCTTTCTTGTGGTTACCCTCTGTAATACAGGAGCTTCTCTTCCTGTATTACAGGCACTCACTACTATAGCTGCCATCTGACTGGACAAATTTCATTCTCATGTATTGAATGAGCCAATGGGTAAAGTTGATGAGCCACTTGAAGTGATATTTGAAAAATCATTGAGAATGGGAGAAATAGTTTAAGACTATAGAAGAGCAAATGTCCCCCTTTTCAGAAAAGAATATAAGATCTATAATCTATGTGCCATTAAATTGAATTTGATTCCTTTTAAAAGATATTTCATAATTTTTATTATTTATTTTTTGAAAATTTTATTTAATTAGATGATGTAGAATATTTTTCTATGGTTACAAGACTCATGTTCTTTCCCTCCCCTTCCCTCACCCCCTCCCATATCTGACACACAATTCCACTGGGTTTAACATGTGTCATTGATCAAGACTTGTTTCCATATTGTTAATATTTGCACTAGGGTGGTCTTTTATAGTCTACTTCCCCAATCATATCCCCATCAACCCATTTGATCAAGCAGTTGTTTTTCTTCTGTGTTTCTTTTCCCACAGATCTTCCTTTGGATGTGGATATTGTTCTTTCTCATATGTCCCTCCAAATAGTTCTGGATCACTGCTACTAGTAGAGAAGTCTATTACATTCAATTTTACCACAGTGTAAAAACACTCTGTGTACAATATTCTCTTGGTTCTGCTCCTTCTCACTTTGCATCAATTTCTGGAGGTCATTCCAGTTCACATGGAATTCCCCCACTTTATTATTCTTTTGAGCACAATAGTATTCAATCACCAACATATACCACAATTTGTTCAGCCATTCCCCAGTTGAAGGGCATCCCCTCATTTTCCAATTTTTTGCCACCACAAAGAGTACAGCTATGAATATTTTTGTACATGTGTTTTTCCTTATTATCTCTTTGGGGTACAAACCCAGCAGTGGTTTGGATAAAAGAGCAGATAGTCTTTTAGTGCCCTTTGAGCATAGTTCCAAATTGCCTTCCAGGTTGGATCAATTCATAACTCCACCAGCAATGTATTGATGTCCCAATTTTGCCACATCCCCTCCAACATTCATTACTTTTTTTTGCTGTCATATTAGCCAATCTGCTAGGTGTGAGGTGATACCTCAGAGTTGTTTTGATTTGCATTTCTCTGATTATAAGAGATGTAGAACATTTTTTTCATGTGTTTATTAATAGTTTTGATTGTTTTATCTGAAAATTGCCTATTCATGTCCCTTGCCCATTTATCAATTGGAGAATGGCTTGATTTTTTTTTGTACAATTGATTTAGTTCCTTATAAATGTGAATGATTAAATCTTTGTCAAAAGTTTTTGTTATAAAGATTGTTTCCCAATTTGTTTCTTCACTTCTAATTTTGATTGCATTGGTTTTGTTTGTACAAAACCTTTTTAATTCAATGTAATAAAAATTACTTATTTTGCATTTTGTAATTTTTTCTAACTCTTGCTTGATCATTAAATCTTTCCTTTCCCAAAGATCTGACAAGTATACTATTCTGTGTTCACCTAATTTACTTATAATTTCCTTCTTTATGTTCAAGTCATTCACCCATTCTGAATTTATCTTGGTGTAGGGTGTGAGATGTTGATCCAAACCTAATCTTTCCCATACTGTCTTCCAATTTTCCCAGAAGTTTTTGTCAAATACTGGATTTTGGTCCCAAAAGCTGGGATCTTTGGGTTTATCATAGACTGTCTTGCTGAGGTCACTTATCCCAAGTCTATTCCTCTGATCCTCCCCTCTGTCTCTTATTCAGTACCATATTGTTTTGATGACCACTGCTTTATAATAAAATTTAAGATCTGGTACTCCTAGACCACCTTCTTTCATATTTTTCCATTATTTCCCTTGATATTCTTGATCTTTTGTTTTTCCAAATAAACTATTATTTTCTAATTCAGTAAAAAAGTTTTTTTTGGTAGTTTGATGGGTATGACACTAAATAAGTAAATTAGTTTGGGTAGTAGTGTCATTTTTATTATGTTAGCTCATCCTATCCATGAACAATTAATGTTTATCCAATTATTTAGATATAGTTTTAATTTTGTGGAGAGTGTTTTGTAGTTGTGTTCATATAGTTCCTGTGCTTATCTTGACAGATAGATCCCTAAGTATTTTATATTGTTTATGGTAACTTTAAAGGGAATTTCTTTTTCTAACTCTTGCTGCTGGGGAAGTATATAGAAATGCTGATGACTTATGTCAGTTTATTTTATATCCTGCAACTTTGTTAAAGTTGTTGATTATTTCCATTAGCCTTTTAGTTGATTCTTTCTCTAGGATTCTTTAAGTAGACCATCATATCATCTACAAAGAGTGATAGCTTGGTCTCCTCATTGCCAATTTTAATGCCTTAAATTTCTTTTCTTCTCTAATTGCTACTGCTAGTGTTTCTAATACAATGTTAAATAATAGAGGTGCTAATGGGCATCCTTGTTTCACTCCTGATATTATTGGGAATGCTTTTAATTCATCCCCATTGCAGATGATGCTTGCAGATATATACTATTTATTATTTTTAGAAAAGACCCATCTATTCCTATACTTTGCAGTGTTTTCAATAGGAATGCGTGTTGTATTTTATCAAAGGCTTTTTCTGCATCTATTGAGATAATAATGTGATTTTTGTTAGTTTGCTTGTTGATATGATCAGTTATGTGAATGGTTTTCCTAATATTGAACCATTCTTGCATTCCTGGTATAAATCCTACCTGATCATAATGAATAACCCTTGTGATCAGTTGCTGGAATCTTTTTGCTAGTATTCTATTTAAGATTTTTGCATCTATGTTCATTAAGGAGATTGGTCTATAGTTTTCTTTCTCTGTTTTTGACCTGTCTGGCTTTGGAATCAGTGCCATATTTGTATTGTAAAAGGAATTTGGTAGAACTCCTTCTTTGCTTAGTCTGTCAAATAGTTTGTATAATGTTGGGATTAGTTGTTCTTTGCATTTTTGATAGACCTGGGGATTTTTTCTTAGGGAGTTCTTTGATGGCTTATTCAATTTCTTTTTCTGATATGGAGCTATTTAAGTATTCTATTTCTTCTTCTGTTAATCTAGGCAATTTTTATTTTTTTAAATATTTGTCCACATTGCCTAGATTACCATATTTGTTGCCATATAATTGGGCAAAATAGTTTTTAATGATTGCCTTGATTTCTTCTTCTTTAGAGGTGAGGTCTCCCTTTTCATCTTAGATACTGTCAATTTGGTTTTCTTCTTTCCTTTTTTTATTAGGTTGACCATCACTTTGTCTATTTTATTGGTTTTTTCAAATACCAGCTTCTAGTCTTGTTTATTAATTCAATAGTTCTTTATTTTTTATTATTTATTTATTTTTAATGTTTTTCTTTTAAAATTCTGAGTTCCAAAGCAATTGGAGATTGATACATAGAAATTAACAGTTAAATTCTGAGTTCCAAATCCATTTCAATTATACATGTGAAATAAAGTGAGACATTTCCATGTTAGCCATATTTTTTTAAAGCAAGAAAAATAAAGTAAGAAAATTATACTTCAACTTGCACTCAGAGTTCATCAGTTTTTTTCTATGGAGCATATAACATTTTTCATAAAGAGTCCTTTGGAATTATCTTGCATCATTGTATTGATCAGAGTTGCTAAATAATTTACAGTTGATCATCATTACAGTCTTGCTGTTTCTGTGCACAATGAGCACCTGGTTCTTTTCACTTCATTTTGCATTAATTTATACAGGTCTAGCCATGTTTTTTTTTCTGAAAACTCTCCCACATCATCATTTTTTACAACACAATAGTATTCCCTCACAATCATATGCCACAACTTATTCAACCATTCTCCAACTGATGAACAATTTCTTGATTTCCAGTTATTTGTTGCCATAAAAAGAAATGTTATATAAACATTTCTGTATATATAGGTCATTTTCCTTTCTTTTAATATTTTTGGGATACAGAAGCAGTAGTTGTATTGCTGGATCAAAAATTATGTACCATTTTATAGCCCTATGGGGAATGGGTATAGTTCCAAATTATTGTAAAGATTAGTTAGACTGACTGACTACTCCACCAAAAGTTCATTAGTATACCTATTTTTCTCTCAACACCTCCAGTATTTTTTTCTGATAGGTGAAAAGTAGTACCTCAGAATTGTTTTAATTTGTCTTTCTCTAATCAATATTTAGAGCATTTTTCTTCTTAAGACTATGGATAGCTTTGATTTTATTCTTCTGAAAATGGCCTCTTTTTCATTTTTGATCATTTATCAATAGGGGGATATTTTTATACATTTGACTCAGTTCTATAATCACTATATATCTGAGAAATGAGATCTTTATCAGAAAAAATGCTGTAATTTTTTTTCATATTAATTCAGTGTCTAGGGTACCTATTAGCAAAATGTAGTTTACCTGGCTATCCCTTTTAATAAGGTCTATTTTTGCTTTTATTTTGTCTGAGATCATGATTGCCATCCCTGCCTTTTTTTTTTTAGTTCAGCAAAAGCATATTAGATTCTGCTCCAGTCATTTATTTTAACTCTATGTGTGTCTTTTTCTTTCAAGTGTCTCTTGTAAACAATATATTGTTGTATTCTGATTTCTAATCCATTCTTTCTCCTTCCTTTTTATGGGTGAGCTTACCTCATTCACATTCAGTTATGATTACTATGGTATTTCTGTCCATCCCATTTTCTTGTCTTTCTTCTTCTCTTTTTTATCCTGTGCTTCCTAAAAATGTCTGCTTTGCTTCTAACCATGTTTTCTTTAGTCTGCCCTTTCTAATATCATTATTTGCACACCTTTTTATCTTCCCTTTCCTTTTATTTTCTCCATTGGATAAGCTACATTTCTATATACAACTTAATGTATATAGTTACTATTTTCTCTTTGAGCCAATTCCAATGACACTAAGGTTCAGGCATTACCCTCCCCACCATTTTCCCTTTCACTGTAAAAGCACTCCCTTTTATGCATCTTTTATGTGAGAAATTTTTCCTATTCTACTTCTTTCTTCTCCCAATAAATTCCCCTTTCTCACCCCTTCATTTTTTGAGAGCTCATTCCAACATAATCAATTTACATCCATGCCCTCTTTCTATGTAAACCCTTTTTAATTGCCCTAAAAATAATAATGTCTTGGAAATTATCATAAGCAATTTAACTTTACTGAGATGCTTATGATTACTCATCCATATTAACATTTTTATACTTCTCTTGAGATTTGTGTTTGGATGTCAGTTTTTCTAATCAGCTCTGATCTTTTCATCAAGAATACTTGAAAGTCATCTATTTCATTAAATATCCATTTTTCCCCTGAAGAATTATTGAATTTGATTCTAAAAAAGTTCTGGTCTGTATTATCAAAAAAATAGTCAGTGAATATTTAGATTGTAGAGTTCTCTAAATGAAAAGGCTGCAGAGTTTGTCTTTTATCCTACAGGATAAAAAAAAGATTAAAAAAAAGATTTTTAAAAATCCTACCTATCCACCAAAGATTTTTGTGTAAGGAAAGGTCATTTTCAAACCTATTCTTTCAAAAATTTATTTTAGAAGTTATTCAAATGATATATTATAGTGGGGAGAAAATAACAAAAAAGTAGGCCAGTCACTGGGGGATAGGGGAATACAAAAGCAAAAGTATAACAGACCTTTCCTTCAAGGAGTTTACATTCATTCTATCATGAGAGACAACATGTATATACCCATAAACACAATTATGAGGAGTTTTTTGGTGGCGTGTAGACATTAAGGGACAAGGATTAAGAGTGGGGATTATTTGCAGTGTGAGTGGAGAGGACACAGATCTGAGAGAGTTTATGAAGATAGAAGTGACAGTCTTGGCAATTGTATAGAGGATAAGTTAGGAGGTATATATTCAAAGATGAATCTGAAGTATTTAGACTGGTGGTTTGGAGGATGGTGGTGGAACTATTAAAAGAAATAAGATAGTTGAAAAGAGTGATAGGTGCAGAGGGGAAAGTAGTTTGGCTTATCTTGAATTTCAAGTGTTAGAGGTACATACTAGTGATGTCTAGCAGAAAGATAGGTTAGATATGGGACAGGGGTTTAGGGGAAATATAACCCAGGAGAATATATTAAATGATGTCTAGAGAGAGAAGATGGAGAGAATGGGACTAAGGCATCCACATGTTTGAGAGTCACACACTTTGAGCGTCAGAGGATGATAATGAGTTGCTAGAGAAGACTGAAGTTCCACCTCATCCTCTGAGAGGGAAGAAAAGGAAAAGAGATTGAGTGAGGAAGTAAAGAATTTTGATGTGTTCAGAAAGGGAGATGAGATCTCTCAGGGCATGTGACTTCAGTCTTCTCAGAGAAGTAGGAGGAAAGGTCGTGGCTGAGAAAGAATAGTGATTTTAGTTGTGGGTTTGAGAGAGCTATTGCATACGGTTTTATGGGGAATATAAAAGCAAAGCAACCAGTTATGAATTGAAGGTTTGCTATGTGTCAATAAGAGCCCAGTTGAGGTTAAGTAACATGATTTTTGGTGGACCCAATCTCAATCTGGTTTATGAGGAAGAAGAGGGGATGAGGCTTCAATCCCTCCTAGTAATGCCAGATCCTTGATTCAAGATCATCCAAAAAGAGAAGTCAACCAACAGCCTTCCTCATATTAAACATGGTGCTCTCAATGAATATGCTTATACAAATGAGTGAGTCAACAAACATTTATTAAATGCTTATTATCTTTTAAGTATTGTGCTAAGTACAGAGGTTACAAAGAAAGTCAAAAGCTGTCTTTGCCCTCATAGAGCTGGCAATCTAATGGAAAAGACAACATACAAATGATTATGTACAAACAGGATACAGGTTAAATTGGAGATAATTGCATAGAAAAGACACTAGCTTTAGTAGGGATGAGGAGGAGTTTCAAGCATAAGGTGGGATTTTAGCTGAGATTTAAAGCCAAAGAAGAGAGAGAACCCAGAAAGGAGAGCTTTTTAGGCATGGTGGGCAGCTAGTGAAAATGCTTAGTCAAGAGACTGTTTTGAGGGAGGAGAAGCAAGGGGGTCTATTTCACTGGATTCATAGACTATGTGGATGGGGTAAAGTATAACAAATCTGGAAAGATAGGAAGGGGTAAGATTAGGAAGGGCTTTAAAAAAAACAACTAATGAATTTTATATTTGACTCTGCCAGTGATAGGGAGCCACTAAGAGTTAGAAAAAGCCTCCAGAGGGTAAATCTAAATATATATTTCCCTTGATGGGAAAGTTGTAAGAACATGATCAACAATTCAAAATCGAAAAGGTCAACAATTTATCCCAGAAGAAGCTGACAGATTGACCACCTGAGCTGTGATGAAATGGCATGTAATTCAACCATTTGAACAAAGGGAAGAGACCATTGCTGTTATAGGATCATAAGCCTGATCCTATTTCTGCTCTTTGGGGGAAGAATTGGCTTATTTTAGAGAGATAACCAGTCCAAGTTAGGTTTCCAGGTAGAAGTATGTCATGATGAATAACCCACAAATCTTTTCCTTATAAGGGTGCTTGTGTGTATTTTTCTAGTATATTTGAAATGAAGGGGATATGTCAATTTGGATATATTTGTGGCTAACTCTTTTCTCCAGGTATGTTGACCATTCAGGCATTTCTTGGTATTTTCCTTCTACTTTCTCCTTTACAGCCTAAAAAGAATGTTAAGCTGTTATTGCCAGGGTGTGGATGACCATTTGTGGGGGATATGGCAGAGAGCATTTTGTGGAAATTAGCTTAATTTCTGTTCTTAGCTGCCTTCTACTTCCACAAGGGGGCAGTAGCACCTTCGGAATTGTTTCTCCTTTTCATTCCTTCTGTTGCCTGGATTTGGAGAGCTGAGGCATAATTATGGAGACCATATTTCCTAGATTTTTTCAGAAAGCCTGATAATCAAGACAAAGGGCATTTCTAACAAGACTGTGTGAAAAGGGAATCTTTTGTCAAACCCTGGCTTCTAATTTTTGGCTCATAAAATAAGAAAGGACAAACTAGAGTAGAAAAATGGCTAAATGTGAAAATAGAAGACCTAGATTCACATTCTTCAAGTGTATACCTGGGGTTGAGCCTATCACCCTCAAGGCTCCTTTCAGCTCCCTGTTACTATGATCTTGTGATTATCAAATGCAATTATGACCTCTTAGAGGTTTAGACACTGTTAATGCATTGGCTTGCAAATCTCATGCTGGTGAAGGGTCTTCTTTTTTTTTCTTCTTTTTTTTAGGATTAAAAACAACCAGGAAGGTTTGTTGGAAGCAGATGTGGACTCAGTGAATGAGAAAAAAAGTGAAGTTGGGAGAATGAGAAGGCATGAATGAAAGGAGATTAATGGAGGAGACTGGAAAGAAGAGCACAAGTAGATGGATTTTCCTTGTTAAGAGGAGTACCTCTTCATCATAGACTGGAGCAAAGGAGAAGACAAGCAGCAGGAGCTGAGGAGGCTGTTCTTATTGGGTATCTAGGGTGATAAGTTTGGTTTGCACTAGAACAGAAACTGTGATAGCACTCCAGAGATTCAGAGTTTTGCTTTACCTACTGAATGAGAGACATGGCTGTTTAGTCTTACAAGAAGCTCTGGACCTAATCCAGGTAATTCAGCTTTCTGCCTTTTTTATGTTGTTTTATAAATAAAGGACCATGTACAGTTATATCTATACTTCTGGGAATAAATTCCACTGAACTAGAAGAATGTTAGGAAGCAAGATAGATTCTCCACCCCCACCCCTACTCCCCCAGTATTACTCAGCATCCTGTGTAGAGGCAGCTAGGTAATAGATAGAAAGTGGATAGAAAACTGGACCTGGAGTCAGGAAGACCTAAGTTCGATTCAGCCTCAGAAATTTACTAGCTTTGTTATTCTGACCAAGACATTTAACCCTGTATGGCTCAATTTCCTCAACTGTAAAATGGGGATAATAGCACCTAACTGTAAAGATCAAATGCGATAATATTTTTTAAGTGTTTAGTACAGTGCTTGCTCCATAGTAGGTATTTAATAAATATTTGTTCCTCTCTTTTCTCCATAAATCCATACCCTAAACCAGGGAGACTTAATCTGGAGCCCACTGACTTTTTAGATTTCAGAGGCTCCATGAACTTTGAAAAGGAAAAAACTGCATCATTATTTTTATAAACTTATAACTGAGATTTAGCTTATTCTTCAATTATGAATGTAGGGAAACAGCATTTTAAACCTTTTAAAAAGAGGTCAAGCTAAAGAAGAAAGAAAGCAAACTTTGTGAAAGCCCCTGGGCAATTGGTGTTAACCCAAAGTACATTCTTGTGTTGGGTGAAGTGCTAAATCTTTAGCATTGGGTATTTGATTGACAGCACTTAGCACCTTTATCTAAGTGGCTCAGTGGAGAGAACTGGGCCTAGAGTCTGGAAGACCTGAGTTCAAACCCAGCTTCACACACTTCCTAGCTGTGTGATTCTGGGCAAGTCACTTAACCTTTGTTTGCCTTAATCCACTGGAGAAAGAATGGTGACCACCAGAACCTTTGCCAAGAGAACCCCATGGACAGTGTGTGGTCCATGAGATCACAAAGAATTAGACATAATTGAACAACAAGAAAAACTTAGCCATTATTAATAAATAGAATCAGATAATTGGTCAGCAATACTCTCCTTGTAGTACTCTTAAAAATGAATAGATATCTTGAGTCTTGAGTTTGAGAGTCTGTACTAGAAGGAAAAGAAGCTGGGACATGCTCCCTCTAATGGTGACTTCTGAGCCTATATCTGATTCTTATACTATGTCCTCCCATGAAGTAATATTATTTGAGAAACAGAAAATTTTAAAAAAGTTCTTAAAAATATTGCAAATGAATGACACTTTACTATGTTTTTTTAAATAGTCTCTATTTATTAAAAAAAATAAAATAGTCTCTATTTGGGAAAAAATGCCACTCCAATGCTGGCAATATTGATCATTACATGGTCAGCCTTTCTGTTTTACTGGACCCAGAGCCATTTAGACTGTTGCTGGTCTTTAGGCTAGAGTCTCAAAGGAAGATGAAACTCTTTGGAGAGGGCATAGCAGAAATATATACAAGAGATCAATAATGGACTCTGTTCTCCAGGGTATAACTGTTAGATCAACCTCTTAGCCCATGCTTTTGATGGGGGCTAGAGAAAGATCATTTGATTCATTGGTGTGGGAAATTATACCCCTACCTCAATAGAGGAGTTAAGCACTTTAATGCTCCCTTTTTAGTCTAGATTCATTGTGTTAAGGCTAAGACATTCTCTATATTACTCCATCACAACTAGTGTTAAGAGAAAGTTTAAAAAACAGGAGTATGATAGGGAATGAGTATCTCTGGGAATGTATTGAATTCAAGGAAATAGCTAGAATACAGTGTTATTTGTTTAAATGGCAGGAAACTCATGAAAAGTTGTGTCAATTCCCTGTCTGGGACTACCAGAAGACCTTAAAGTCTTCAGAAAGGAAAAGAAGAATAGAGGAAGAAAAAAAAATAAAAGAAATGAATGAATGAAAAATCACAAATATATATATAGATATATAGATATACACAATATAAATAAAATAAGCCAAAATAAAAAGTTAATAGCACTTACTATATGCCAATCACTATGTTAAGTCCTTGGGATACAAATTCAAAAATAAAAAGGATATAATTAGATAGCAATCTATATTGTGGATGCCCAAAGCAAACTATCTGGGAAAATGTAGAAAGCAGGAGAAATTGAAGTCTCCCTCAAGCCTTTATGTCTGTTATTCCTGGGGATAAGCCAATAATTTGATGAATCAGAGGTCAAATCTATGTGGATATTACATCCATTGTTATAGATTGCAATCCATTCATAGCTTTGTATGATTCTTCTTTGTCTTCCAGCATGTCTTCCTCAAAGACTTTATCACCAGTTGTCTTTCTTTGATCACTTAGTTTGTGGGTATGAGTTTAGTCTGTCTATGTTTTTCCAGTTTTGTCATGTGCCTGGGCAATAGCTTTTTCTGATCTTACATTTTCCAAATGACCTTTTTTGTGGTACTTTATGGGGCAAGTCATCACTGACAATATGCTACAGCCTACTTATGCCCCTCATGTATCAATCACTCTATTGCCCTTCAAGTCATTTGCAATTTTGATTAGTCAGAAACTGGTGTTTCAACTATCAATGACTAAGAGAGAAAATTATTCTAGAAGACCTGCAAAGTCTGTTCCATTTTGTGCTTGTTTGTTGTCCTCCTTCTGTGTTGATCTATTAATGTCTTTCAATGATCTGGCTTAGTAGAATCTCATGTCAAACTTTCTGCAAACTCATTTTTCCCTCCATTTTTTTTACCCAACTTTTTTGGGTAAGTTCTTACTTTTTAACAATTTTCTACTACCATCCTCAAACCATACCATATTTTATAAGGAAATGTTGCCCTTGACTACCTTGTTAGCCATAGATATGAAATGCTGGCTGAAATGATTTCTGGTCTCTTTTGTTCTCTTTATGATGATGACTACATTATATCCAAAAGCAATGGTGATAATTTAGGCCAATATCTTTACCTTTGTTCATTTTCCCTTCCATTTAAAGTCATTTGCTTTTTAAATACATCCTACTTGGATGTATTTTTTTTAGATTTTTTTTTCTTTTTAACACTTTGGTCTTTTATTGTGGAACTGAGTTTATTTTCTTTACATCAAATATCCTCATGGAAGAGGGGATATTGCACACAAATATCATAAAAGCACTACATATTACTTTCACTGGAAACTAATTTTCTACATTAGATATGACTGGATAGAATAGAAGTGATGCAGGATTATAAGACATAATACCATACACAGCTGCAGACTGACACAAACACCATTCAGAACAAGAGAGAGGAGTGTGTGAGGTGCTTCTCAGCCCAGCTCAAGACTTTCTTCCTGAGGTCAGCATGTGAGGCTGCGGTGTACAGACAGACATCTGGCCACAGCCTCCCCCTCAGTGGTGTGGTTGCCGCTGTCCAGGCAGCCTAGTCTTGAATTAAGATAACTTACTGTTTTTCATGTCTTCTTGACCTTCTAATTGAATAGAGAGGGAAATGGTGGGTAGGACATTATTTTGCTCTGTTAGTATTTTTGCTATGTGTAACAACCCAGGAGACTCAATACTGATCAGAGAATTAGCTGAAACAGCAAGGGGTCAGGATTCAAGACTAAACAGGTAAAAACAAAGGCATAGCTAGAGTCACAGGCTAGGTTCTGGGGTAGCTAGACAGCTAGATAGAATACCAAGTCTAGAGGGAAGATGATCTAAGTTCAAATCCTGCCTCAGTAACTTTCCAGTTGTGACCCTGGGAAAGTCACCTAAAAAAAAAAATCTGGTTGCCTCAGTTTCCCCATCTGTAAAAATAAGTATTGCAATAACACCTATCTCCTAGAGTTGTTGTGAGGATCAATCTAATGAGATTTATACAATGCTTGGCTCATAATAAGCTCTATGTAAATGGTGGCTATTATTCTTATTCTAACATGAAGTCCCACGGAATGCAGTTACCAAGAAAATATTAGGATTAACAGCTGCTGCTTGAAAGATAATTACAAGGACATTTCTGTGACTTTGTTTTTGTAACCCCTCAATACCTTCAACATTCCCTTCCTTCAACTTGGCTAGACTCTGTATCCAGACAGTGCATTCTCCTGCTATTTCCCATGGCTTTGTTCTATAAGAATTCCCTTTCTGTCCTCCCTCCCTGGGCATCCTCATCTGGGTAAGGCAGAATGTTGCACAGAATTGCAATTCCTCCACCCTGAATAAATCTTTCACTTTATTTATTGATGGCTTAATTGGTTTGAGTTTTGTTTTTTGTTTTGTTTATTAAGGTGGACATGATTATGTGCTAAACCCTCTACTCTGTGCCCTGGGATTGAAGGTAATGTAATAAGTGGCATGGCCTCTCTTAGGGGGCTGCTTATCCACTGGCAGTAAATACTATGTTGCCATATACTTGGCCTGAAGAAGCCATTTTTACTTAGATGGAGAGTAGGGGGAAATCAAGAAAAGACACGAGCAATAAAAGAGTTATCACTTTTTTTGGCTTAATGGTCCAAGCCAGAACCTAGATAATGGGGGAAGAGAGGAGGGTTCTGGAGTCTTCAGCTATTGGCAACAATTGTCTCTTTGATCCAGTCCACATAATTGCAGACCTTGGTGTACACACCAGGTTTTTCCTTTTCAGCACAGCCAATGCCCCAGGAGACAATACCCTGGAGTTCTCCATTACAAACCAGAGGGCCACCTGAGTCTCCCTGGGGAAAGAGAACATGAATGAATGAGGGTAAGAAAAGAAAGAGAAAGGATAATAGCCTCTATATTAGTTATTTAAAGGATGGAATCATAGACTTTTAGAGTTGGAAGAGTTCATAGAGATCCTCAAGACCAGACCTTTTTAACCCCTTTTTTGCATTATGAACCCCTTTGTCAGTCTGCAAAAGCATCTTGGCATCCCAGAATAATGTTTTTTTAATGTATAAAACAAAATTCATAGAATTATAAGGGATATCTATGCATACATTTGTATGCATATATGTACTCAGAGAAAAAAATATATATATATAGTAAAGAACAAAGATACTGGGTTAAGAACCCCTGTTCTAATCTAACTCTCAGTCTATTTTATTTTAAACCCTTACCTTCTGTCTTGGAGTCAATATTGTGTATTGGTTCTAAGGCAGAAGAGTGGTAAGGGCTAGGCAATGGGGGTCAAGTGACTTGCCCAGGCTCACACAGCTAGGGAGTGTCTAAGGTCAGATTTGCCAGGACCTCCCTTCTTGGGCCTGGCTCTCAATCCATTCAAACACCTAGTTGCCCCCTCACAGCTATTTTCTTATCTCTGTTCCTACCACCCTTCCCAGTTCCTGTACCAAATTTTCCTTCATGCTCAATTCCACCAAAAAGGAATTAAGGACTTTGGACCAAAGAGCCAGAGTATATGGGGTATCTTTGCAGTCAGTGTGAGTTTTCCTTCACTAAAGGAGAACTTTTTTAAGAATGGAGCAAAGTCAATGACCACTTTGGTGGAGGTATTATATGAGGACATTACTGGTAAAGTATATATTGGACTAAATGGTCTTTGAAGACTCTTCCAAAATGGTAATTAGGTGATTCTCTTGAATTTTATCCTTCTTTCCTCCCAATTTAGGGCTGCTTTAGGAAGCAGGGAAAAACTCCTTAATCTTTCTACTCTTAGAGGTCTGGATAGGTTTCCCTGCCCCCTTTTCTGCCCCCCATCCCTGAGACATTTCATAATTGGGGTCTTTACAGGAATTTAGGGATCTAACATCCAGAAGGACAGTATTATACCTGGCAAGAATCTTTGCCTCCCTCTAGGAAGCCAGCACAGATCATGTTTTTGGTGATCTTTTCAGAGTAGGCAGTCTCGCATTTAGCATCAGATAGGATTGGGGCACTCAAACACTGCAGCATATCTGGGTAGCTAACTGTGAAGAAAATGGGGGAGGGTAGAGGAAAGATGGTCAAAACAGCAGGGTAGGAAGGTTGATGAGGCTTCTAAATCTTGAGATCAGGGAAGGCAGGGAGTTACCAAAAGAGTTGTAACCCAGAAAAGAAAAAAATAGTTTGCATTTTTCTTCTCTGAACTCTAAAAGCAATTTGTACCTTTGTCATGAAACTTCTCCCATTCCTGCCTATACATACTATAATGACTTCTGTATTTGTCTTTTCTTCTCTTTGGGAGTATAAGCTTCTTGAGGGAAGGGCTTGGTTGTGTCTTTGGCTTCACCTCCCTTACACAAAGCAGTACTTAAAGGATGTTTGGCCAAAGAATGAAGAGTAACTGAAGTAGGTAAACCAAAGGTTCTGATGAGATGGCCCTTGGAGGGAAATGGTATGTTATTCGAGTAGTGTTTTGAAAGTATTCATGATTTTGTAAAAAGATTGAGTTAGATTTCTAGAAAGAGACCCTTGACCAGTGGTGTTTCGGCACAGGTACATGCATTTTTAAAGAAGTAGTAGAGAGGGTGTGAATGGTAAATGAGCTCTAGGTTTTTCTGGAGCCATACCTGGTGGTAAAGGACTAGGTAAGTGGCAAAACTGGGGCAAGAAAGTCAAAACTAGAAAGAGAAGGCAGTTACTTCTGGGCTCTTGAGAGAGCATGAGGAGTCTAAATAAAAGACTCTGAAAGTAGGGAAGGACCATAGAGTTCATCTAGTCAAATGCTTTCATTTTACAGAGGAAGATACAGAGGCCAAGAGAACTTTAGAAGGCTTCTACAGTCAAGAGTTAAGAAGTATAGAAGCTGAGATGCTAATCCAGCTCCTCTAACTCCAAGGCCCATGAGATTTCCCAATGGCTTTTTAAAAGTCATCCAGTCATTTAATGTTATCTGGAATGGACTCAGGTTTGGCTGGGCCATTAGTTAGAAGTTAAGAAAGGTAACTTCATAGAAAACAGGAGTTCTTAAACTTTTTTTTATACCCTGAACCTCTTTGGCAGTCTGCTGAAGCCTATGGACCCAATACATAGAATTACAAAGGAAATGAATTATATTGAAAAAAAAAAGTTTAAGGACCCTAATCTAAATAAACCCCTGAACTAAGTAGAGAATTATCTTTACTTCCACTCAGGGACTTAGAATTGGGTCAGGGGTAAGAACAGAATTCTAAGACCATGGTCAAATAATGTTAAATTAGAGAATGCCTCCATACTTTTGGAATTGAATGGTTCTTTGCATCATTTTGCTCTAGTCTTTTATTTATTAAGCAGTTAGTTATGTTCTGATTGAGTTAAAGTGAGGAAAACTTCCAGCAGCTGGAAAATCAGGAAGATCATTCAGTATCATTTAAGGCAGGTTGGTGGCAGTTGGGGAAAAGAAAAGGAAGAACCTTTTCTGAGGAATGGCTTTGGTCTTACAATGTGGCCATTCTTTTCAATATCCTAGGGGCAAGTCATTACTAACTATTCAGAGTTTTAGTGAAGGGTATTATTATAGAGAATAAGAAGAAGGAAGAAGCTGACCTGAGGGGCCAGTAGAAGAGAAGGAACATGGAGCAGGATAATAATTATAACTAACATCCTTATAACACTGTAAGATTTACCCTCAGCAACCATGGGAAGTAGGTATTATTATTATCCCCATTTTATAGCCGAGGAAAGTTAGGTTGAAAAAATTAAGGTGACTTGCCCATGACCACCCAGCTAATAACTATCTCAGGCAGCATTTTAACTCTTGACTTCTTGATGCCACCTAGCAGGCAATGTAACTCACCACTAGGATTCACCGTGTTGCCCCAACCTGAGATGAGGCATTCTGTGTCCACGAATGCACAGGATTCAGGCAAGGAAATGGTAGCAACTTGGTCATTGAGAATGGCAGGTGTTTTCAGCTTGAGCAGCATGATGTCATTGTCCAGGTTGTTCATGTTGAAGCCTGGATGTAAAATGATCTTGGCCACATCAATAAACTGTTCATTTCCTTCAATGACTCTGATGTTGTTCTCTCCCAGTCTCACTTGGAAGCTCTTGCTGGGAAGGAAAATCTAGCCCAATTAATAGAAATGTCTTCAGGGGCTATTTTTTTCCCTCAGCCCTGGTTGTATAGTCTATTTAGTTTTGGACTCAGTTGATCATGAATCAACTATAGAACATTTCAAGACATAACATCAAGCATATATGGGGAAAGTGGGAATATGTATGTATGTGATTTAAAAAGCAGTGGAGAGTGGAGGAAAAGGTGATATTAATTAAGAAAAGCACCTTTTAACCAGTTCAGACTTTATTTGCTAGCCTACAGGAGACCAGATACCAGTAAGCTTACTTATGACCTGCCTTGCTTTCCTCTCTACTTCTCCCCTAGCTGTTTATTTTAGGTGGCTCTGTAGACAAAAAGGGGTAGGTTTTTCAGAATTTCTCTATTTCCTTTCCCATTTTGCACAACTTTCTCCCTAAGCTTTCTACTCTCCAAATCAAGTAAGACCTAAATAAGGAAATATACAATGGGAACATAACATCTCTTTTCTGTACATTATTCTATGGATCCAGTCTATGATGGCATATACATCATGAATATTTTCCTTAAGAAAGTAATGTGCATGTACCAGATATGGCAAACACCAAATAACATCATAAAAACTGAAAGATTTTGATAAGAAAAAAATAGGCTAGGGATTGGGCAGATACTGTTACTTACCGGGAGTAGCAGTGGGCAGCAGACAGAACCCATTCTTCATTGATGAGGGAGCCACCACAGATGTGGTAGCCCACATTTAGGGACACCTGATAGGGGAGGGAGTTCTCACAGGTGTAACCTCCAATAATCTTGTCCTCATCATCAAAGAAGAAAGCAACTTGGGAGGAAATAGAACAAGTAAACAACAAATTAGCATTGTTAAACACTTGAGCACTAGAGATGATTTCAGTAATTTATCATATCTGTTACCTCGAATTCTGAGATTAAAGAATTCCATGATTACTTGAATTATAACTATCATTAACAACAAAATTGCATTACTAATTCTTATCCTCATCAACCTTACCAACCATTTGCCATCATGACAAAGCAGGCAGAAAGGGTGTGGGACTGAACCCTGTGAGCCATTTTTATGATTGTGTTCCTTTGGGTTCAGTAATTAAAACAGTAGTAATGGTAATAATGAGCAGGATAGAGAGATAGGCAGAGTACCAATTCATTGGTCAGTGGAAATGGTCTTTATCTCTGTCTCTCAGATCTTTTCAGAATTTATAGAAGAAAAAATCTGACAAGAGTCAGAATAAGTCTGGGTTTATTCAAAAGAATAGTCATAAATATCCACTCGTATGGTCAGGTTTTAAAAATCTTGAAAGCTCCATCTGTAAATCATTGTTGCCTTCACTTTGACCATCCCTGGTCTACTTTCTCCTAATTCTTTAGCCTTTTTGTGTCAGATAATGTTGACCTGACCTCAAAACAAACAATTTAACTGAATGAAGGAGCGAATAGATAGACTAATTAATTAAACAGCAAACAAAAACCTATTGAGTTCTATTCTATTGTTTTCTTTTATCTCTTACTCTGGGCTTTAAACTTTTGAGTTTCACTTTGGACAGAAGAAGCACTAAGCTAGATCCTCTTCTCTCATTTCCTCTGTGCCTTTTTCATTCAGGCACACTCCCTTTGTTCATTGGCTTTTTATGAATCACTTCATTCTTTTCCTAGATCTAGTAAAGCATTCTTCCCTCTTGGCTTCTTACTTGTTCCTCCTCCACTCTTGGAAGCTTCCATTTCTACTTGTTCTGAGTTCTATCTCTTTAGCTAGATATGCAGGTAAGTGAAGAACCTTTGTGGATGCATATGACAGAAGACAGACTTGAAATGAAGACTAGAAAGGCAAAACCTATAAACAGGACCTAGTAAGGGATGTTAGATGAGAAAGAAGGAAGCTAGACAGCTATAAAGAGAGGATATGGAAAGCCAGAGTCAGTGGAAAGGGAGGAGACTGGACAGCATGAGGGAGGAGAAGAACCTCTGAAGGAGTGAGACTGACAGAAGCATGAAAGGATAAATGGATCTTACCAGCTACTCCTACAAAGACTAGGAAGAGCAAGGACTTCATGGTTGCAGAGGTCTAAATGACTGCTTTTGGAAGCCCCCGCTTTATACCTCCCCAAGTGAAGGAAGCTGTTGTGTGAAAGAAGGAAGTTCATTTTTTCCCCTTAGCTCACCGACCTAACCAGATTTCTTTTTTTCCAAGGTCTTGCATCAGCACTTGAAATATAGAGCCTTTAGAGACTGATGACTTGCAAATAATCTAGATGGATTTATGGGCATAAATAATACCTAGTCTCCCCCCTAGGACTTCCAGGATGGAATGACTGGTTTCCCAGTATAAGCCAGGCTCTCTTAAAGGCCAATAAAGAATTTCCCTTTTGAGTCCCATTCTTCAAGGACAGGATTAGAGTGATGGTGATGAACAAAGAGGAGGAAGTTATATTTGAATGTGGTTCTAGAAATTCCATTCAATGTGCTGCATCTTAGAGATTTATTCAGTTTATTACTGGAAATAATCTCTGACTATGAATCAAATGAAAGACCAGGGCAAATGATTCCCTCACTCAGGGTTCTGGGAACTTTAAGAAGTTATCCGGTTCATGTACCTGAGAAGGAGATCCCTTCTCCCAGTCTAAATTCTGGATTTTCAGGGAATTAGAATGTTAACATGAAGTAGGATTTAGAAAACAGTTTGGTTCAGGTGTCTCAGCTAATCCTCCTAATATATAATATCTTGGTCCTCTAAACACACTTTGGAGATTCAGAGATTTTCACAGGATAAACAAATTAGTCTAATGATGTTAAAAGTAAAAACTTTTATTTGCTTGTTTTTAACATTCACAGAGAAAAGCACTTAGCTTGAAACAAGTAGGAAAATGAGAGGGGAGATTGTAGGGAAAGGGAATAGAGGGAAAAGATATATGGAAACACAATCACCCAACCAGAACTCCAGAGGGGCAGGAACATCCTTGACTTGGCCAAAAAGTTAATCCATACCTTGGATGAGATAATATTGAAAGGATGACAGGAAGAAGAAGAAGGAGGTGAATAATTATATGAAAGATTCTATCTGGATCCAGTATTTAGTGCCAGGCTCTTGCTACTCCTTCTATTTCCATGAGGGCACACCTGGGCATTTCCATAAAATGGAACCATTTGAGGATGCAGAAGAGGGTCACATGATTTATAAGGACTGGCAAGATTTTGCTCAGTCACTTCTGATTGGTTTCCTATTGCCGATGTCATTGACAAGTAGGCTCCAGGTAGGAAGCTGACATTTTCAGTAGGTGTGAGGTTCCAAATATAGTATATCTGGGGGAACTGAGATTAGGCAAGGTGGATATTCTAGGAAAAGGAAAGAATGGATGTTCCAAGTGGGAGAAGGAGAAAGTTTGGGGCCTATTAAAATAGATACAACTATTAAAATAAAGACTAAACCCTAATAAAACCCCACAAAGAATTAAAAATAGATTTTTTGAGGTTATAGGGGAGAGAACTACCAAATCTGGGTATCTGGATGCCAGGAAAAAAAATAACTGTTTTATATAGGAGACCGATATATTTAGCTAGATTAATATCTTTCTTCCAGGAGGAAAAGGGAAAATATAAACAAAGCTAGAATGATGGATTATTAAACATGATTTGAAAGAGCAACAATCATTATGAGTTAGCAGAGGTTAACAATATGGAATTATGCCAGATCAAACTCATTTATTCTTCTGACAGATTACTTGACTGGTAAGTCAGAGGAATATTATAAATATATTATCCCTGTATTTCAGCAGGATCTCTGATGAATTATTTTATCATACTATTATGAACAAACATACTAGTCTGACTAAACTAGTGATATCTTAACTATGGATCAAACATTTAGTCTTTTAGACTTCAACCTGGAGGTTGGAAATTGAGATTATTTTAGATTCTGTGGAATGTGCTTGGTCTTGCTGATAGCATGATTTCTCCCTAATTGAATTAGATTGCTTTGCTTCTGTTATTCTGTGAAATCATAGGATCATATAATTAGAAATGGAAGAAAGTCTAACTTGACAGCAATGTGCTGTCAAGAAGGATTCTTTTCTGCCCTTGATATTCAGTTAGAGTATCAAGGGTCCTGCTGTCTCTGGTGAAGTGACACGAGTGTTCATGGGTTAGTGATTATTGAAATCCTTCAGTTACCATTTTTTAAAAATATAAAATGGTATAAGATTCTTCTTCTCTAGCTACTGATATGTTCGGTTGCTTTTTAAACCTTGAAATTGATTTTTCAAATTCTTCAAAACTGTGTAAGCACTAGCATAGACCACATCTATATATATTTGGTTTAGTTGGCTTTCTCTTCTAATCTTTGTTTTCTTCAGTCCCATTTCTACTCTTTCATGCATCACTACAAAGACTGTGATATTTGAGTTCAATGTTGTGGTTCTACCATCTTTGGTGATGAAAACAGTTTATCATAAAAATCTTTACAGATATTTTCCATTTAAAAAATATTTGCTGCCCTTCATTTGAATCCTTAGGATTATTTTGCTTAATTGAATTATTTAACAAGTTCTTCATAATTTTTCCCCTCTACTACTACACACAGATTTATAAAATGATACTGTTCGTTATCTTCCTCTTCTAGTCTTAGAGATTTTACAGTGGAGTTTATAGTCAAAACTGGAATTGTCTTCAGCTGCCATGTCTCTCCACTTAGCAAGAAGATTCATTGTTTGATGGGTGAGGCTGTAATAAGGTTCTTTTGATCTCCTAATTTTGGCAATTGATTCAGCATACTTACAAAATGATCGTAGTCAGTGTCCATGACTTCTCATTTCATCTCTTTCCTGTTTTATATCACCAACAGCCTGTTTAAAATGGGTAAGATTAGCATTTTCTCCATTGAACACTATATCTTCTCATATATATTCTTTCTTCTGATTTAGCACTGATTTCGATATTTACTATACCAAGTTGGTAGTTTGACTATGTACAGATAGCTAATCCAGAAATAATTCCCAACACCAAATAACCAGATGTTTCCTGTCCATTAAAATGTAATCACTTTCATTTTTAAGTTATTCTACTTTTACTGCCTGGTTATTGCTCTCCTCTTACCAAAAGAAGTATTCTTCCTTTCTCCTTCCCTTCTTTCTTTCCTCCCTCTATCCCTCCCTTCTTCCTTCTCACCATATACATTTTACATATATGTATATTATCTATATATGCTTATATATTTATATATATTTTACTCCTACTTGTATAGTGAGAGCCTGATTTGAATCTGTCCTGCAATTTCTGTGTCTTTTCACTGGCATACAATCCAGTTTAGTGGAGTATTCCTCAGACTGAGCAAAGAGAAGACAGAGTATGGATGGAGGCTTGACTTGAAGAGTGTGGGTGAGACAGGGTACTAGAATGGATCAAGAACAATTATAAAAACAGACTAAAGAGAGGTAAGAATAAGGGAAGTGAATTTTCACATAATAAGAAGTCTCCCATTGTCTCATGCCCCCTCAAGTCTATTCTCTCCTATTCCATATGTATTCTGTTAACTCCAATGAGACTAGGTGGATGATTCAAGCCTGGACCAGCTAGAAAGAAATAGTGTTCTTGATAATAGTCAAACTGAAGCTCTGAGTTCCAGGGACCAACCAGCAAAGGAGTCCACACAACACACATCATTTAATGATTACCAGTTTTCCTAGAAAGTACTCTGAGTGAACTCTATTTCTGCAGCCTTGAAAGGTGAGATATTTATGATAAGCCAATGTATTTATTGATTTCCTTTCTCACAGGAGGGAGTGGCAGGGACATGAGGGGAAAGATCAGACTTCAACCTGGAGGTTGGAAATTGAGATTATTCTAGTTTCTGTGGAATGTGCTTGGTCTTGCTGATAGCATGATTTCTCCCTAATCGAATTAGATTGCTTTGCTTCTGTTATTCTGTGAAATCATAGGATTATATAATTAGAAATGGAAGAAAGTCTAATGGTTGTTGAGTCCATTCCCATTGTTTTCCAGAAGACAAAACTGAAGCACAGATTGGTCATATGACCTGTCCAAGGTTACACACCTAGCAATTGTCCAGTTTTTTTTCTCCATTATGACACTTAGCAGTCTTGATGTTTTAATGCCAGGCTCTAAACTTTAGGCATTGCCTATTGAAGTGGGATGAGCTTAGTTCAGCCCTGTTTGGTTACAAGACCACAGATGTCCACAAAAAAGCCAGCAAAGATGTGAATCTAGAAAAAGGAAGCAAAGAGATGGATAGCCTTTGTGATAGATAGAAAAAACATATATGAACAAAATGACAAGTGGTTATAATCAGGATCACCTAAACAACAGGGAGAGGTAGAAGGAAACAAAGGTTTATAGAAAATATTTCTTAAAAGATTAGACTAAACAGCTGGCAAAGTGCCTCCCACAATTAGATAGAAACTTAAAGCACCAAATGTTTCTAATCCTAGGGCTTACTGTGATGATTGGATTTGACTTAATTCAATTCCATTCAATTTGATTGGACTTCAGTCTTTATTAAGTGATTCTGATGTGGAAGGCACTGTGCCTCTCTATACATCCAGGGAACTCACATTGTGTTAAGGGGATACACTATCTCCACGAGTAAGTATGTTCAGAATGTATTTATGTATGTATCTCTGGTTCCATGTGTATACATGTCCACACACTGTATCTTTGATTGATTTACCACTCTTTGCCTCTGGGGGCATTCCCATTCAGATTCAAAACTCCATAACTCCATTGTACAAATGAGCTGAGAAAGTACCAGTTGATTCTTCTCTGGTTAAATGACTTAGCAGAAGTATCTATTCTTGGATTATATTATCAACTTCCTATAAAATATTTTTTCTTCATGTAGAATTCTTTTTATTTTCTTTTCATGTAGAATTTTTGTCATTTTCCACTAGTCAGCAACAAAAGCCAAAGATAATAAATGCATGAGACGGAAGAAGTAGCATATGAATTGTAAAACACTTTTAGATTCTTGGTAGGAATGGTTCCAGGGATCTGGTAAAGCAATATTCTACTAGTTCCTTTAGTATATTTCCCAAGTTTTTGTTTAGGATATTGTTAGGAGTTCTTGTGTTAGTATGGTTTGGTACTTCTTGTTTGTGGGTGTGAGTATTTGTGTCAAAAAAAGTTGAGATACTTCCCTACTTTCTGTTGACCATCAATAAACTGAGGGCAATGGTCTTTGTCACAGGACGTTGTTTGCTAGGAAATATATTTTGTATCAAAATAAAATATATAAATAAAAATATAGGAATATTTTTGAACATTTTGAATATGAATAGTTGAAAGATGCCCCCATGGGAATATACTAGTCTTATAAAGAGTTTTGTTTAATTTCACTCTGCCTCCTAAAGGCAGAGTTTTCTATGTTAAGAGCAGAAGTTACTTAATCTCACTCTGTCTCTTTAAGAGCAGAAGTGTTCTTACTCTCACACTGTTTATGAGCAGTTTTTATAAGGACAGATGTCAGTTAAGAGACACTCTATTTTCTCTGACTTCCTTGGGAGCAGAGTTTCTGGGTCATTCTCTCAGACAAGAAGATCTGACAGTTACTTTTGAGAGTTTGGAATTCACATACAAATTTGAGAAAGAATCTTATTTACTGAGAGCTTTTCTCAGTTCCTTGATGGTAAAGAAGCTGTCAGAGGGGCTTGTCTCCTCTGACTTCAGAGAGAGCAGGGCTGCATCAGTTTCTTTTTGTCAAGACAATCTGAAAGTTCTATCTAACGATTTGATTTCATATACTAGTTTAAGGAGTTTGTTATCGATTTAAAGTGAATTTAATATAAATTAGACAGTGTCGGCCAGAACAGGCCTGCCTTGCTGGGCAAGAAGATCCTGCCAAGAAAGGCAGTTAGAAATAGGGTTCTTCAAAGAATTTAGTATAGGGTTGTGTTTAGACATAGTTATAAGAATTAAGAGATATACTATCCTATTTCCTATCTCCTATTTCCTTTCCCTACCTCTCCTCTATAATAAATAAGGACACTGGTTTAACAAACTGCTCTCTGCAACTTCATTGAACTTCCACCAATAATATTTACCCTGTAACACTAGCAGAGACAACCAGTGACTGATAAAATCCAAAGGTGTGACCATTAAGAACCAGAGTGATTTTTTTCAGCTTCAGTGTGCATCCTTCTTTATCTAGCTTACTCATGATAAGTATATTTGTAAGTGCTTTTGGTCAGGTATGCTTACCCTAAACAAATGAATTTTTAAAGGATGCCAGCTTCCTGTGTTAACTCCTGATTATAAAATAAAAAAGCTTAATATTCAGGAGCCTTTGAGGTTAAACTAGAATAAGGTTCATTCTAAAGTCCTGACAGAAATGATGAGTTCCTGCTCAGTCTTCACTTATACAGTGACATTTGCTAAATCTTAGAATAAGGGACCAGATTGCCATGAGCCCTCAATGTACCCTTTGTTTTAATATCAGTAAATTATAATTAAATAAATTAAGGAAAAACTGTTTTTCTGTCTTAATCCTTGAAATGGACCATTTTACTCTATCCCCCATGGAATGTGGGATGGAAACTGGAATGACAAAGTCACTATGTTATAATCCTAAGGAAAATGCAGGCAGTTTCATAGGTAGGAACATTCATCTTGCCAAGGACAAGTCCCCACAGGTGAAAATGTCCTTAGCTACTCTTTCAGCAGAGTGGCTACTTTTACTGCTCATGGGAAATAGAACTGCTGTTGTCCATGGGAAGCAGAACTGCTGTTGTACATGGAAAACTATGACCTTACAGTTTCTTTCTCCCAGCCTCTCTTCCTTCACCTTTTTTTTTTCTGAAGCTCTGTCCTTAATTCCCACAAAGGAGCCCAAGGTAACTCATACTTGTGATGTTCTAAAGAGACTAGAAAGTGACCATGCTATGATTTGTGGCCAAGTAGAAATGGAAAGGGGTATTGAGAAATATCACCTCCTGCATTCCTCTTCTCTAGCCCTGCCTTTGTGATCTGCATGGAAAGGGGGCACATGCCTTATATATGTGTGTTGGGGGAAGGGAAGGTTGAAGGTAATTTCTATACCCTAGTTTCTGCTCACCTTTATTTTGTTTTCTATGTGATCTTGGTTAAGTCATTTAACTTGTATCTTATTTACTTAACTTACATGTATCTCAGTTTCTTATTCTATAATATAATAGGGTTGAACTGGATGGCCTTGGAGGTTCCTTCCAGCAGTAGATAAATGATCCTATGAATATATGCCTCAGATGAAGGAAGGGGCAGGACAAAAACTCAGAAATAAAATAGGTTTTGCACTAAATGTAGTAAAGAGTTGATCTGTGGGAGTAAGAGGAATTAGTAGAAAACAAGAGAATTTAAAAAGCAGATATGATTTTAACCTACGCATCTTCTACTTTATTTGAGTAATCTACCTGAAACAAAATGGTTCATAGCCATTGACTAAAGAGTCTTGATAGCTAATGGCTAAAAATGTTGACTGAGAGACTGATAGCCCTTCTCTGTTGGGAAAAAGATTTACTTATAGCATCCCTCCTTTCCTTCTGTGGATATTGGATATGACTAAAAGGTTTAGCTGACAGGTCATCTCTGCTCCTCCATTCTAAGAGAAGGACTTGCTAACTAAAGCAAAGAGGTTGGTGATTACAGTATTAAGTAATATTGACGATATCTGGACAACTGAAAACAAGCTGGACCCATGGCAGAAGGGTGCAATTCCCCTTCTTACATTTGTTCCAAGCTCATATATATGCCTCATTAATGAGTCATGTATGCCCACTGAGGATAGAATGTATTTTTGGGAAAATGAGTTCAGAGTTCAGGGGGGAATCTTCTGTTATCACTTGATCATTCTGCTATTTCATTAAAAACCTTTGCTTTGAACTTTATTCTTTGCTTGACTGGTAAAATTAATCTCTCAAGTAGGGATTTATTAGTAATGATTTAAAGAGTATTCTGACTGCCAAAAGAACACTGCAATCCAAGGTAATTTCTAGGGTCCCATAAGTGAAGGAAGTCCCGGGTAATATATTTTTATTCAAATTTCAGAGAAGAAGAAGCAACTTAGAGAAGTAACTTGCGGAATGTCTCATGGGAGGAAAGCTAAAACTTCTTTCTCTAAGTCCATTGTTTCAGCCACAAAGTCATATTGTCATTAATGCATTAGCAGTAGTAAAATTAATTTACAAGTTGAATGGGATCTTATTAGAGGACATTGTTTCTATGGCTAAACAAATATTCTTCCTTCCAAACTATCAGTTTTCAAATGAGCTTTCAGAACTTTAACCTTTTAGTAAATTGGAGATTACGTCTAATTGATCTGAAGTCTAATAATTTTAATTTCCATCTAATTGATCTGAAGTCTAATAATTTTAATTTCCATCTAATTGATCTGAAGTCTAATAATTTTAATTTCCTCAGCCTGAATTTCCTTCCTTCCTTCCTTCTTAGGATGCTCCAGATTCCCCTTGAGACAACTGTCTACCCTGTGGAGGACTTTGGTATACATAGTGATGCCTGATTAAGAATGAAGTGTCTCTCCCCTTCTGGTCTCCCCTACCCAGTTTGATAGGAATAGGGAAAGAAAGAAATGGAGAGATAAGAGTTTATTATCTTGTATCTCCTCTGTAGCCCATCATAAGACTTTACACATAGAAGGCAGTAACATAAATGGTTGTTTAATGAATCTATGAGGATCTTAGTTATCAAGGTACAGGGGTTCCCTCAGTTCCCTATCCATCAGTTAAAGTAGTTAGAAAAGCCACCAATATAAGCAGGCTTCTCTTTATTTTAGATTATCAGTGAAGTGAAGTCATAGAATAAAAGGAAATGGAGCCATCCCTATCTGTAATAACTAGATGTAACTGCTATTACAGAGGGTCTGTATTTCCCACCTAACCATATCTCATGTGTCCTCATTGGCCAACTATCAGTTTCCTTTTCTTGATGGGACATGATAGCAGACCTAAACTGGGGTGTAAGACTGTAGAGCAGCGATTTGGAATGAGTTACTCTAACTAGGTGGTACAGAGGATAGAGTGGCAGGAGTTGAATCAGAAAGACTGAAATTCATGAGTTCCATTCTGGTCTCAGACATTTACTAACTGCGTGACCCTGTGCAAGTCACTTAACCCTGCCTGCCTCAGTTTTAGCATCTATAAAATGAACTAGAGAAGGAAATGGCAAACCACTCCAGTTTCTGTGCCAAGAAAATCCCAAGAGAGTCACAAAGTCTGACATGACTGAAAGACAACAAAAGCTCCAACTTTCATTCTATTATTCATTCCAACATACTATGCTATCAGTGAAATGAATTGGACAGGGTTATGGGGTTAAAACAAAGGAGGAGATTGTTGTTCTGACTCCCTAAATTTCTAAAAGATAGGAAAAAAACCTCTGCTCCAAAGGGAAGTAAACCTATCTTTCACTAATCTTGGGGGTAGGAAGAAATTCTGGTTGTGCTTAGTTGTATACCTGGGGAGTCTACTGATTAATCCAGCTGAGCAAAAGCACGTTTTGTCTATGACATCATTATATCCTAACTCTCATAGTTCTTAGCATGTATTTTAAAAAGTAGAACATACCTTAGAAAGGGGTAGGCGAATTCTACAGAAAGAGAGAAGGTAAGGAACTAGATTTTCATCAGATATGAGGTACCAGGAGAGGCTAATCAATCACCACAGTAACAATGTCTAAAACACTCAGGGTTCAGAAGTGCAAGTATAACCATGGTGACTGGTCATATTGTCAGAATAAAAAATCAGGACTTGTTCTCTGACAGATGCTATTTCCCATTCTTTTCTTGACGGTAAGCTGCCTCAGAAAATTCAAGATATACTCTCACTATACTTATGATCTAAAACTGCCTGAAATCAATTGATGGACGTGATTGGACATGGAGAAAAACAATTTTTAAATGATCGTATAGCCTTTTTGGATGAGGAAAAAAATGAGGAGTATCATTGCTTTTTTATATGCAACAAGGAACATACATATCTCCCTCTTTACCAGCTCTCAGATACCCACGATGCTCCTTGGTGTTTTCAGTATAGTGGGGATTGGATCATATTTGAAAATCAGTCTTTAGGAGCCATCCCAAGGACATGCTGGAGGTCCTTATGAAATTTCTAGGAATTTGGGGGAAACATATGACTCAGGGGATGAAGCAATAATCTTATTGGCCACTAAGCAAAAAGAACCACTGACTCAATGGACTTTTAAGAATTACTTGCCCTTGGCTTCTCTCTTCTTCCCTTCTGTAGATCACATCGGGAGTGTTAGAGACTTTCCATGGAGGGACTGGGAAGGGGACAATGCAGAGCTGAGGACTGCATCTCTCCAAACTATATAGTTTCTTGATGTTTTAAGGATTTATCTCCAATAAGTGTATGATAGCACTTATAAGTTATGATTACTGCTTCTTTAAGTTTTCTTAAATGTGAAATGGTGAGTTTTTGTTTTTGATCTGTGCATGCATGTGTGTGTGTATGTGGAGAAGAAATAAGTGTATGACCTATATTTCCCTGTAATTGCCAGAGGGTCCAGAGCTTTAAAAAGACCTCTTGGTGGAGAAGAAGGCAGAGCCCTCTAGTCTTCTTGTGGCCATTTGAATGTCTTATTGTTAAACTTGGACTCGTTGGAACTAATATTTGTTGTTATTGTTATGCAAGAGATAGCTTTGTGGTTTTTTTTTTTCCAAGAAAAATATCTGGCCTAATTGTCCCAGGAGCAGACAGGGGACAGAAAGGTAATCAAAGAGAAAAAGGTGTTTCCCCCCTCCCCCCAATCTTTTTTCTTCTTTAAATTTTTTTTTAAATTAATTTATTTTCTTGTTGGCTATATCAAAGTTTGTAGGTATCTCCTTCCTTCCCCAAAGTGTACCAGAGAAGGCATTACTTGACCCCCCAAAAATGTAAAAGAAAAGGTGTCTTTCATGTTTCTATTTATCAGTTCTTTCTCAAGAGGTAGATGTTCATGAGTTATTCTTTAAACATTAATTCTATGGTTGTATATTTTCTTATTTTAGTTCTACTCATTTCCCTTTTCATAATTTCATGTAGGTATTTAATATGTTTTTTAAATTAAGTTGCTCATCATTTAGTATTCCATCACAATTATATGCCACAACTTGCTCAGTCATTCCCCAATTGATGGACATCCCCTTAATTTCCAGTTCTTTGCTACCACAAAGAAACAACTACTACACATCTTTTAGAATATATATATAGGCTCTTTTCTTTTTTCATGATCTTCTTGGGAAACAGACCCCAAAGTAGTATTACTGGGCCTAAGAGTTTTACAAATCTCTGAGTGCCACAAGAATCTGTAAACCTATTAGAAGCAGGACACTGATATGCTGAGAAGCATTCAGAGGAGTGCAAATTGGAGAGCAGCTGGTTCTTAGATATTGCTATGTTAAGTCAACAGTAAAGTCAGAAAGGATTTTATGGGCACTTACCATAAGCCAGACACTGGAGGAATACAAAGACAAGCAAGAAGACAGTTTCTGCCCTCAAGGTACTTACAGATCCAATTTGGTAAGGCAATACAAAGAAAGAAGCTAAAAGAGGAAGAGTGAGGTAAAGGGATTTGAGGTGGTGGTATTGTAGAGAAAGTCTGGTTGAGTCAAGAGTTTACCATCCTGGAGAAGAATGATTCCTCTTAGGCCACAGGGCAGAGACTACTTTCAGTGTGTGAAATCCAGGGGTGGAGCATTCTTCCAAGGAAAAATGGTTTCTGGGAGATTAGAGAAAGTCCAGGAGAGACAGGAGTGCTACTGGATGTGAGGAGAACTTGAAGGAACCTTTTACCCTGGAAAATAGAAGATTTAGTGCTATTTAGTAGCTCTCATCACTTATTTTTCCCCAAAATGTAATGAATCTAGAGTTCTAAACAACCTCCGAGATCATCTCATTTTGTAAAAAAGGAAACTGAGATCTGGAGGAGTTAAGTGAATTGTCTATCACCTGTGTGGTAAAGTGTCAAAGATAGGATTTCTAACTTATGTCTCCTGATCCCAGAATTGGAATAAAGGGCATTGGGTTGGACATTATATAAAAGCAGATTTATGCTTGAAATAAGAAAAAACAATCTTAATGATTAGAACTCTTCCTAAAATTAAAATGGCTTCCCTGGACAATGGTAAGTTAGTAAAATACTAGTCTTTCTATACAGGTGGATGTTTACATCAATGGTTCTTAGTATACCACTTCAGTAAAAATTATGATAGAAATAATGACAGGAATCACACTTTTGGGGACTCATGAGCTATAGCATTAGGGAAAAAATCTCAACCCCCTCAGGGATATCTAAAGGATCTTGAGGGAGCATAGTAGCTAGTCTTTGGGGATCCATAGTAGCTTCATATACTATAATACAATATTTGTAAGGCTATAGAGTCTTTTAAAAAAATTCTGCTTATTTATCCCTTGGATTTCCATGTCTGTTTATGTTCTACATCTGGGTTGATTTAGCTATCAAAGATTATAGGAAGAATTAATTTTTTCCACTAAAAATATTCAACAATAATACATGTAAAAACCAGTGGAATTGCTTTTTGGCTGTGGTATGGGGGAGGAAGGAGGGAAAAGAAAACATGAATCATGTAACCATGGAAAAATATTCTAAATTAATTAATTAAATTTAAAAGCAAAAGAAAAAATGTTCAATAAAGTTCTAAGAAAATGACAGGTTTTTTTTCACCTTCAGGTAATATGCTAATTTGACTAGTCATCAATCTTGAAATGAGGCCCAATTTCCAATGATTTTCAATAATAGCATCTTTGAACTCCTATTTCTATGTATGCAATTCTTGTGGATATTCTTTGACTCATGATGCTTTAATTTTCACACCTCTGTAAAATTATCTCTCTGCCAATGTAGTTTTTAAATTCACTGTCAATGCATTAGGGTGATCCAATAGTCAATAAACATTTGTCATAAGTACTGAGGATTCAAAGAAAGAGAAAGACAATTCTTGCTCTCAAAGAACTCATCATCTGATGTGAGAGACCATGTGTAAATACTATGTACAAACAAGATATACACAGAGTAAACTGGAGCTAATCAATAGAAGGAAGGAATCAGCATTAAGGGTGATTGGGAAAGGCTTCCTGTAGAAGGTAGGATTTTTAGCTCAGAACAGAAGGAAACCAGGGAAGCTAGGAGGCAGAGATTAGATGAGAGAGAGCTCTGAGCATGGAAATGGTTAGGAAAATGCCTGGAGTAAGGAGATGGAGATGGAGTGCCTTGTGTGAAGCATAGCAAGGAAGTCAGAATCACTAGAGAGCAGAAAAGTAGGAATTGGGGGGAGGTGAAAGGTATAAGAATATTGGACAGGTAGGTACAGAGCAGGTTATAAAAGTCCTTGAAAGTCAAACAGAATATTTCATTTTTCATCCTGAAAGTTGCTAGAGAGTAACTAGAGTTTAAGGAGGGAGGGGTGATATGGTCAGATCAGTTCTTTAGGAAGATTAAAAATTGAATGAAGAATGGACTAAATTGGGCAGACTTGAAGCAGGGAGATTTACTAGGAAATTTTCTCCTTAGTCCAGGTATGAGCTGCTGAAGGCCTGTATCAGGATAGTCTCAGTGTCAGAGGAAGCAAAGAAGCAAATACAAGAGATGCTACAAAGATCAAATTGTGCAGGACTTGATGGTACCCTTGACAGTAATAGGAGACTTGGGAAGAAAGAAGAGTTCTGGAGAAAAGATAAGCAGCTCAGTTTTGGATATGTTGAATTCAAAACATCTATATAAATTCAAATCAAGATGTCCAGTAGGTAGATAGTAGGGATGTGAGATGGACTCAGCAGAGAGCTTGGGACTGGATAAGTAGATTTTCGAATCATCAATACAGAGATAAGTAATAATTGAATCTATGATAAGTGATGAGATCAACAAGTAAAATGTTGCAGAGGGAGAAAGTAAAAGGGTCCAGGAGAAAGCTCTGGTGGACATGCATGGACAAACATAAAAGGAGAACAAGGGGCAGTTAGGTGGCCCAGTGGATAGAGTTTCAGGCCTGGAAACTGGAGGTCCTGGGTTCAAACCTGACCTCAGATACTTCCTAGCTATGTGACCGTTGGCAAGTCACTTAACCCCAATTACCTACCTCTTTCTACATTTCTGCCTTGAAACCAATACTTATGATTTATTCTAAAACAGAAGATAAGTGTTTTTTTTTATAAAGGAGAATTAAGAAGAGTGGATAAATAGGTAGGAGGAGAAAAAAAGATAGAGCAGTATCACAGACAAACAAACCTAGAGAGAAAAGAATATCAAAGAGTAGAGAATGGTCAGCAAGTGTCAAAGGCTGCAGAGTGGTCAAGAAGGATGAGTATTGAAAAAAGAAGATATTTGGCAAGTAAGAAATTATTGGTAATTTTGCAGAGAGTAATTTCAATTGAATGACAAGGTCTAATGCCAGACTATAAGAAGAGGGGGAGAGAAAAAGAATCAAAATATAATTGGCCATCTCAGGAATTTGACTTTCATCTTTTATAGTACCCATGGATTCTTTATGATTTGTAATCTATCCCTTGAAGTTAATAATCCTAGAAAACAATTCTTATACAGATTCCTCAAATTTAGTTGTGAGGTTCATTCTTTTCAGGGGGGCAGGGGGTGAAAGCTGATTCACTGACTCCTACATCACCTCTTTAAACAAACATTATTGGTAAAGTTACAAATTCTGCCAATTGACTTGTTCTTTGCTCTTAGTTTGCTACTTGCTTGACCATTAGCTGTTTCATCTGCTATTTCCTATTGATTTCGTATTATTAATTTTACATTTTCCATAGCTCTAATAACATTGTAAGATTTCATTTTTTTACTCTTCTTTTTCTTTTAAACAGATTACAGATTCCTTTTTACAGATGTCAATTTCCTGAGAATGTTTATTTTCCATTTTGCTGTATATTGACTCAGTGATGTGTTATGATGATTCCAATTTTTCTATGGGAATAATTATTGGTGTGAACTTACTATTTCCCCTTTAGTTATCTTCCTTTGGGGTTCTTTACATTAATAATATTTAAGTTGTAATTTTCTTTTTGTCTGCTCATATTTGATTGTTCTTTTTACTTTCCCGAGAAAGTATCATCTTTCTGAAGCTCTGTCATTAATATATTTCTCACCTATATAAACATTTTCTTTGTTCTGTCTTCTTTTTTGTGGAAAGTATTGGGAAGGTGGGCTGTATCATAACATGTAATTTTACCATCTTGCTAGAAGACTTCTCTATGGTCTGTCAAAGATTAGTTACTGCCATTCAACAATCAAATGAACCAGTTCATTAGGTATCCTCCTAGGTAGTTTATCTAGGTATAAATAGATAGGTTATTCTTTATCTCCTTCACACTTGCATTTCTATTCCTTGATAACTATTTTTGTTTTTTTTTTTAATCAAAATTTTGATCAAGACAGCTCCTGCATGACATTCACCTGAAACAAATAGGATGAGGGTAGACAAACTGAAATCCCAAGAAGGCCTGGCTATATATTTTTTAATTCCCATCATCCTCATTACTGGCATCCTCATTACCTAGAAATTTAGAATTTGGCCTAGAAGAAGATTCTTCTTCCTCAGGAACAGGGACATAGAGAAGATAGTGTCTCCTGCCTTCAGGGGCTGTGAATCAGAGAAGCTCCTAACATTCCCCATTGATGATATGATTCATGATCAGAGCTCCCCCTCACAAACAAACCAGATAAATCTCTAAGCGAATTTTTCAGACCTTTAAGTAACCCTTCCCACCATCAGCATGACTATCCCCATCACCGACACAAATACTGTTATCCTAACCAAGAAGAATATAGGTCATTAGAAATATTCTTGACTGCTCAATGTGGGGATCTTGCCTATTCTGCTTATGACCTCTCAACAATCTTTACTGGAATCAAGTATTTTATCTATCTACAAAAAATTTTATTATCTTCAAGTCATTAGCTAAAATAGCTAAATACAATATAAAGCTGATGCAAGACCTAGGGAAAGGGAAAGTTGACAGGTGCATGTGTTGAAGGGAAAAGTGACCTTCCCAATTACACACACCAGAAAGGTATAAAGCTGGGAACTTTCCTGAATGTCAGGCACACTTCTGTCAACATGAAGTTCTTACTTATCCTGGCCTTCATAGGAGCAGCTGGTAAGTTCCCTCATGTCTACCTCCTTTGTTATTCCTTTAGAGCCCACGTCCTATTCCTTCCCCTTATTGTATGATTCTGTTCTTCTCTCTCCAGCTATTCTGACTTTCCATTTCTTCTTTTCTATTTGTTTAGCTTCTCCCCTTTTCACTGACCACTCTTTTTATCTGATTCCCTGTCTGTCTTCATTCTCTTCTCTTCACTTAATGTTCAACCATGCCTGAGATAAATCCACAAAACATTTTCTTTAGCTCATGGGTGTATTGAAGTCAGTCTGAATTCAGTTCCTAAGAGTCAGTTATAAATATTTCAGTTTGAGCATTTATGCCCTTGAAATCAGGAACTGCTACAAATAAGAGTTTGGAGGTTTTTTTGTTCATTGATTATCTAAGACTCAAGAAAATGATGGTGTAAATGTTAACAATGCAGACTAAACTTAAAAGTATGTCATGCTTTCTCAATTCTTAATCATTTTCCAATTCACTACTGTTTAAACTGGACCACTAGTTGCAGAGATAAACCAAACTTGGGTGTGAATGAAAGCTTTCCTATAGAATTTCCTTTTGTGAAAGTCCTGATGATACATGGTTTCCTAGAGAAAAAGAAAGCGAATGGGTGGTCTCATACTATTAGCTGGGGAAAATGTCTACAGTAGAAGAATATCAGAAGTTCTTAAATTCCAAACGAGCTGGACCTGGTGAAGAAATTTAAGAGCAATTAAAAACAAACTAAAGTGAGATTGCCTACATATTGGAGAAAAATTTGGAACAAAAAAGAGACAGAAACCCTGCCCAAAATAATAAACAATGAAGAGTAGATATGTATTTTATATATATGGATATTTTGTCCCTCCCAATAGAATATAAGCTCCTTGAGGGCAAGGATTGTTGTCTTTTTTTATCTCTATAGCCTTGCACAGAAGTAGAAGCTTAGTAAGTGCTTACTGATTGATAAATAATTGAAAAATAAAAGATTATTCTAACCTGGTCATGCAATGAAAGTCTGGTTGTTTTTCTACTGTGCTCATCATCACAATAGTCCTTTAGCAAAATCTAGGAAACACAGCCATTGATATCATACTTAGGGTTCAAGGCTCATGAATGTTGAATGGTCCATGAAGATGATCAGGGACAGGGAGAGCAAAGCATGGGGAATGTTAATAATGACTATAATAACAATTATCTTAGTATCATGGTGAAATGGAATCTGGATCTTGGAAGGAAGTGGTAGAAGAGAAATCAGAGAAATCACTCCTAGTGCTCAGGGATTAGAACTTGCTCTTTGCTAAGCTGTTCTCTTTTTCTTTTTCCATCTGAAGTTGCTTTCTTTGATGATGATGACAAGATCGTTGGGGGAGAAACATGCCAGGAGGCTTCTGTCCCTTACCAGGTATCCCTGAATGCTGGTTACCACTTCTGCGGTGGCTCTCTCATCAATGAACAGTGGGTGGTGTCAGCTGCTCACTGCTACATGTCGTAAGTAACAGAACATCCCCAGCTCTAGGCTCCTACATCTATGGAATCTTTTATAAAGGAAAATCTGGGCAAGATCTAAGAGGAAGAGGAGGAACTCTCAGAAATTACCCCTTCTCCTTTTTTTTAACCTTCTAATTTTTACAGAGCTTAGAAAGAGAGTAGACATGGGAGAGGGATTTGTGGCAAAGAAGGAAAAAGGATGATCTATATAGCCAGCTTTCTGTTTCTTGGCCTCTTATGGTCACTAATAGGTTAGCAAGAGTACTTGGGAGAAAAAGCATGGCTCCACACTTCTAAGAGTTAAATGTTCTTTATTTAATAGGTTATAATAGGAACTGTGGAGATTTTTTAACTAAACAAAATCTGTGTCTGTCATTTCCTTTTATTTATTTGGGAAATTTTATTTAATTAATCTAGAATATTTTTCCAGTTATATGATTCATGTCTTTTCCTCCCCTCCTCCCACCCCTTTCCCATAGCCAATGAGCAACTTCACTGGGTTTTACATGTGTCACTGATCAAGACCTATTTCCATATTATTAATATTTGCACTAGGATGATCATTTAGAGTCTACATCCCCAGTCATATCCCCATAGACCCATGTGATCAGGCAGTTGTTTTTCTTCTGTGTTTCTGCTCCCACAGTTCTTGCTCTGGATGTGGATAGTGTTCTTTCTCATAAGTCCTTCAGAATTTTCCTGGATGATTGCACTGCTGCTAGTAGAGAAGTCCATTTCATTCGATTTTACCACAGTGTATCAGTCTCTGTGTACAATGTTCTCTTGGTTCTGCTCCTTTCACTCTGCATCAATTCCTAGAGGTCATTCCAGTTCACATGGAATTTCTCCACTTCATTATTCCTTTGAGCATGATAGTATTCCATCACCAACAGATACCACAATTTGTTCAGCCATTCCCCAATCGAAGGGTATCCCCTCATTTTCCAATTTTTTTTGCCACCACAAAGAGCACGGCTATGAATATGTGCCTGTCATTTCCCCTGAAGTAGGATCAAAGTCTTTGTTGCTAGGTTTGTCAACCTATTTACCTCCCTTCCCTCAAACTAAAAGCATTCTAGTATCTAGAAATTTAGTTGAGGGGGGGCTGAGGTAGATAAAGGAAGATGTCTATAGTATGACCACATGACTACTCATATCAGTGATTGAGGTGTAATGGAGAAAGTAGAAATGGCAGTTGAGGAATTTGAGGAAAGGTGAAGCTTCCTTCAAATAGAATTTTGAAGTAAACCAAGAGCTGAGTTGGGGTTGAAGACTATGAGCCAGGTTCTAAACTTATTGGGATCATAGAGTAACTAGAAAGTTCAGAGATGGCAACAATAAGAATCTGTACAGGATGAAGAGATAAGGCACATCCAGGGAAAAGGTTATCATGACCATTAAATGGGATGGAGGTGGGAGTGGCAACATAAGTATTGGATAAGAGAATGGGCCAACCTGGTGGTGCCACTTCTTTCAGTTGAGTGGAGAAGACCCATATCACCCTCTACCCTGATCAATATTGGGGAATAAGGACAAAGCCCCAGTTGTCTCAAGCTAGTCCCAGCTCTGCTCCCAAGCTTCTAGAGTTGATCAATGATCCATGATCTCCAGAATTATAGGCAAACAGTAAACCCTGGTCAAAGAGAACTCCCTCTAGTAATATTCCTAGCACTGAACAAGATTTTACTTCCTTATAGCCGCATCCAAGTGAGACTCGGAGAACACAACATTGAGGTCACTGAGGGAAATGAACAGTTTATTGATTCTGAAAAGGTCATCCGTCATCCTGGCTATAGCTTCTGGACCCTAGATAACGATATCATGTTGATCAAGCTGAAAACTCCAGTTATCCTTAATGACCATGTGCTTCCCATCTCCCTGCCCAAGGACTGTGCCCCTGCAGGCACTGAGTGTCTTATCTCTGGTTGGGGTAATACCTTGAGCTCTGGAGGTGAGTAGCATTGTCCTGTTCCATACATTGTCCCTTCAACTGGCCCCCTAACCTTTGGTCAGCTTCTCCTTTCTTCCTGTTCTGTATAATAACCTGCCTGTTCTTTGAACCTTGCTGGGTCCCAGGACACGTGTAGTGACTAAACACCATCTCAGAGGAGGTTAGGAACAATTTCCACAGCTGGACCTCCAAGTTCTCTGAAGGATTTTTCTCTCCTCCTGTCTCCAGCCTAATCACAGTCTCACAGAAGAAATAAAATGACTTGCTGGGTCAGGTGTTGAGAAACTCTTTTCCCTTTAATTCATCTGGGAGTATAGGATCACAAATTTGGGGCACAGAAGTTATCTCATCCAGCCACCTCACTTTACAGGTGAGGAAACTGAAGCCCAGATAAATTGCATGAATAATTATAATACAGGAGAATATATGACAATTGCAATGAGAGGCACATAAAGTGATATAGGAACTTTATTAGCTTGAAGCTATTTTCTCTTTTCTGAGCTAAGGTTTTCTTCCTCTCCAGCTCTCAGGATTTGGAATTTGGATTGTCTTTGTGACCCCTTCTTCTCCCATTCTCCTATGTTCTTTACAGCTGATTACCCTGACCTGCTGCAATGTTTGCAGGCACCTCTTCTGTCTGATGCTGAATGCCGGGCCTCTTACCCTGGGGAAATCACTGACAACATGGTCTGTGCTGGTTTCCTAGAGGGTGGCAAGGATTCTTGCCAGGTAAGGCCCTGATTGTTTAGATATCTGTCAAGGCCAAAGGCACCTATAGGAGAACAGGACTCTGGGAACCATCAAAGCCTTTGGAATTAAATAGGAGATCTACATTCCTGTTCAGGACTCTATTCTCTAGATTAAGGGTTCTTAATATGGGATCCATGGATCCCCAAAAGGTCTGTAGAGAGTTTTCAAGGAGGTCCATGAATTTGGATGAAAAAAATATATCTTTATTTTCACTAGTTTCTAACTTTAGTTTCTAAATTTAGGATTTTCTTCAATTATAAATGTAAGCAACAACCATTTTTCTGAAAAGGGGTCCAGAGACTTCATTAAATTTCCAAAGGTGTCTGTGACAAAGTTAAGAATTTTTCCCAAAGAGCAACCCCAAATCTGCAAGCCCCCAAACCCAATCCCAAACCCCCAAATTCCCCCAAAAGACTAAGAAAATTCTCAGTAAAAGGCTTCTGGGGACTTGGAGCTTTGGCTCATATCATCGGAGCTAAAGTTATGAAGAGATACTATAGGTTAGAGGAATAGTCCTAGGATATGGAGGGATGGGAATGGTTTGGGAAGAGGATATTGTGGAAGGACTTTGTGTACCAGCTAGTCTACTAGACTAAGGCAAATATGATGTTCTTCCCATGATTCCAACTTTCATATGAAGGCCTGAGCATTAGTCCTTTTCCTAACTCCCTTTCCTCATTAATTCTTGCTCTACATTTCTAGGGTGACTCAGGTGGTCCTGTGGCCTGTAATGGTGAACTCCAGGGTATTGTCTCTTGGGGTTATGGCTGTGCTCAGAAGGGTAGGCCTGGTGTCTACACCAAGGTCTGCAACTTTGTGAACTGGATCGAGGAAACTATTGCCGCCAACAGCTAAACTCTTCCTTTCCCCTGTCTCTTGTTGTGGATTATTGACACTCTATCAATAAATATATTATCCTTTTGCTGCCTGTGCCTTCTGTCTTGGTGCCTTAATGTCTGTGCTTGGATCCCCCACTTTCTCTCTTAGATCACATAGTGGGTAATTATGGGTCAAGACAATACTGCCAGAGGGCAAGTGATCTTTCTCCTCTACTATCTTGCTTCCAGACCCAGATGGGAATCTCCTAGGTCCTAAGGGAGTTCTACTATCAAAGATTCTTACCCTTAGTAATAAAATCAATAGTAATTTTATTCATGTTGGTTGTAACTATGAACTCATAAATTAGTCAATAATGATCCCTAGCTACTGGGATATCATAGCATTATGATTCCTGCCAGATATCAGGCACAAAAAAAGGAGATTTCCATTTAAGGATGAGTGGAGAAAATCTTCAGAGGCTCTGAGAAGCTAAAAGACCTCATTCTCTGTCCTTTAATGGTATCATCTAATACCTTCTTTTCTTAACTCTTATCTTCCTTCTTAGAATCAATATTATGTTTATTGGTTCCAAGGCAGAAGAGTGGTAAGGGCTAGACAATAAGGATAAGTGACTTGGCCTCTCTTATTTGCATTTGTCTCTGTATCACCTTGGTTATGCCAGAGCCCAAGATCCTAAAACAGGAAAATTCTGCTGTGTACTCTGAAGCCCTCTTTATGGATAATGTAGCCCTGACTTCAAGAGAGTTCTTCCAATTTCTTTCTAGTGACTGGCATATCCAAATATTTCTGGGGTCTGCTTACCATAGATTTGTATAATTGAAAAAAGATGACTGCTAATGTTGTCCTAGCCACAAGGAACTAGGTTATGGTTCTAGGCAGGGCAAGTTTCCTAGAACTGCTCTGTGTGCTCCTTTGCTTCTCAGAGACCAGATGGACATCTGGAACTTGGTCAGTCAGCAAAGTTGATCAGTATGTAGATCTTGATACTGTGATGCTGTGCGTGTGTGTGTGTGTGTGTGTGTGTGTGTGTGTGTGTGTGTGTGTGTAGACATATGTAAACTACTCATGGTTTGCATATTATCAAGTAATCTGTAGTTAACAGAGAGAAGCTGTTTTCTGTTCTTTGAGAGCCAAATCTCAACTAATTCATGCTGAACATTTGGCACGAGGCTCAACTAAAACAGATTATGCCATAAGCATTCATAGATTACATGGGAAGGAACACAAAAATAAACCCCAAATGGAGCAAGTTTGTTAGTGTTCTATAACCAGTTGTCCTTGTCAATAATAACAGTGGAAATATTATGTTTGAATATTAATAACTCAGGACTCTGTATATCTCAGTGAAAGGAAGACAGAACACTTAACAAAACAAACCTGGGAAGAACAATGATAGTAGGTCTGGAATAGAGCTGAGACACCAAGGTAAAGTTGAAAGAGCTTTAGGCTCAGATTCAGGATTATTAGTTTGAATCCTGTTTCTGACACTTGTTAGCCATGATACTCTGGGCAAACCTGCTGGGAGCCATCAGGCCACGATGCCTTGACAGAGTCACAAGTTAAGGAGGCCACAGAGTGGCCCTTGGCAAGATGATTGCCCACTCAGTTTCCCTTACATGATCTCTCTCATCAATGTCCCTTAATGGAATTGACATGATTACTATTCCCCTTAGTCTCCGAAGGAATAATGCAAGAGCAAAATACCTGTACCCTAATTCTCTAAAACATCACCAAAAGATCAGACCCTCAAATCCAACACAAAAAGGCTATCATGGGTTACCTTTTTCTTTTGTGTCTAAATCTACCATCCGTACATTGGGAAACCACAGACTGCAATTTTTTAGTCAACTGTGACTTTCTTTTCTCTCTTTTACTCCCCTTTTCTGAAAACTGTTTAATTATTTCAGTGAATAGCTTTCTTTCTTTCAATTCACTTTCAATTCACCATGGCGGCCCTTTTCTTCTCCTAACTTTTCCTGTTCTGAACTGCTCCTCTTATATTGGGAGCCTGCTCCTCTTATATTGGGAGCCCTGGATTACTCCCCCTCAAAACCCTGCTCCATCCACAGTGGGGCCCAGAACCTCTTCTGGGGGAAGAACCTGATCTGTTAGAAATTTATGGGGCTTTGGGGAAGGTTGCTGGGGGCCATCAGTCCACGATGCCTTGACAGAGTCATTGTCTAAATTTGAACTGTGTTCCCAGACCCCTCAGTCTCAATGATATGATTGTTGAATTGTCTTCTAAGAACTACTGATTAATTATTCCATTTTATTAAAAGCAATACATAATTTTCCTTGATTGTTTGTAAGCTCAAAACTTCTCGCAGGGTAATGAGAAAATTAAGCCACCTGTGATGAAATAATTTATCTTGTGTGCAACCTTTATTCTATCGATAATCACAATGCAAGAATATAGAATCTTAATCAAGTGATTTGTTAAAAGTTGATGCATCACTTTTCTAATTATCTCTTTGATTTTGTGTGTCTGCATGCCAAGAGAATGGGTATAAAAATAAAGATCAGACATTGGGAAAGTGGAGCAGCTATCAGATGTAAAGCAATCCCATGGCTGTTATGATTAAGCTGTCTTCCGTTTGTTATTTTTTGTTGACTGATCGTTCGCCACTAGTCAGGATACCCTGGAGTCTTGGGCAAGGGTGGACTTTGCCCATGACAGAAGGGGACTTGCCTAGCTGGGAATGTCCCTGTTCGGGTGCCAGAAATACCACAGGCAAGGTCCAGCCTCACTTGTGACTCCAGGGGTTCCCAACAGGTGGAAAACAATCAGTCAAGAAAAAACAAATGGAAGACAGCTGTATCTTTATGGCCATGGGAATGCTTTGCATCTGATAGCTGCTCTGCCATCTTCAGGCCTGGTGTTAATTTTTATACCCATTTTCTTGGCACACAGATACATTACCCAACACACATGTTCAAAGAGAGATAATTAGAAAACTTATATGTTAACATTTAACAAACCACTTGATTAACATTCTATATTCTTATATTGCGATTACAGACAGCATACAAGATAAATGATTTTGTCACCGGTGGCTTAATTTTCTCATTACCCTGTGAGAAGTTTTGAGCTTATAAATAATCAAGGAAAATAATTTATTGCTTTAATAAAATGGAATAATTAATCAACAGTTCTTAAAGACAATTCAACAATTGTATCATTGAGGTTGAGGGGGTAGTACTGGGAACACAATTCAGATTTAATATTAGACTGGTCATTTTTCAGGGTTTACTAGGGAGTTTCCCATTGGCAAGTTACTGGTTTGTGAAGTTGAGTCATTGAGGCATATTGTAGCTTGATGTACTTGTATGTTTTGTATGGGCCTTTATGATTGATTTGTGTGTTGGCTTCATGAGAATAAGTTTCTCTGAGTGGGAAAGTTCTGGGCTTGGCCTATAGCTGCAGTTTCACTGGGGATTATAAGTATAAGTAAAAGGTAACCCATGATAGCCTTTTTGTGTTGGATTTGAGGGTCTGATCTTTTGGTGATGTTTTAGAGAATTAGGTTACAGGTATTTTGCATTATTCCTTTGGAGACTAGGGGGAAATAGAAATCATGTCAATTCCATAGGTAAGGGACATTGATGAGAGAGATCATGTAAGGGGGACTGAGTGGGCAATCACATCTTGCCAAGGGCCACTCTGTGGCCTCCTTAGCTACCACTTGTGACTCTGTCAAGGCATCGTGGCCTGATGGCTCCCAGAAAAGGCCCCCATTCTTTGCATTTTTTTCATTATTTTCCTGAATATCCTTGATCTTTTGTTCTTCCAAATGAACTTTGTTATGTTTTTTTTTCTAATTCAGTAAAAAAAAAGTTTTTTGGTAGTTCAATGGGTAGGGCACTTAATAAGTAAATAAGTTTGGGTAGGATGGTCATTTTTATTATGTTAGCTTGTCCTACCCATGAGCAGTTGATGTTTTTCCAATTGTTTAGATCTAGTTTTAATTGTGAGAAAAATGTTTTTTTAGTTGTGTTCATGTAGTTCCTGTGTTTGTCTTGACAGATAGATTCCCAAGAATTTTATATTGTCTAGGGTAATTTTAAATGGAATTTCTTTCCAATTCTTGCTGCTGAGATGTGTTGGAGATATATAGAAATGCTGATGACTTATGTGGGTCTATTTTGAATCCTGCAACTTTGCTAAAGTCGTTGATTATTTCCACTAGCTTTTTAGTTGATTCTCTAGGATTCTTTAAGTAGATCACCATATCATCCTCTTGGCCCTCATTGCCAAAAAATTTCTTTTTCTTCTCTAATTGCTACTGCTAGTGTTTTTAGTACAATGTTAAATAATAGTGGTGATAATGGGCATCCTTGTTTCACTCCTGATCTTAGTGGTAATGTGTTTAAATTATCCCCATTGCAGATGATGTTTGCTGATGGTTTTAGATATATACTGTTTATTATTTTTAGGAAAGACCCTTCTATTCCTATACTTTCTAGTATTTTCAATAGGAATGAATGTTGTATTTTGTCAAAAGCTTTTTCTACATCTATTGAGATAATCATGTGATTTTTGTTTGTTTGTTGATATGGTCAATTATGTGGATGGTTTTCCTAATATTGAATCATCCTTGCATTCCTGGAATGAATCCCACCTGATCATAGTGAATAACCCTTGTGATCACTTGCTGGTGTCTTTTTACTAGTATTCTCTTTAAGATTTTAGCATCTATGTTCATTAAGGAGATTGGTCTATTGTTTCATTTCTCTGTTTTTCATCTGCCTGGCTTTGGAATCACTATTATATTTGTGTCATAAAAGGAATTTGGTAGAACTCCTTCTTTGCTTATTATGTCAAATAGTTTGTATAGTATTGGGATTAGTTGTTCTTTGAATGTTTGCTAGAATTCACTTGTGAAGGCCCTGGGGATTTTTTCTTAGGGAGTTCTTTGATAGCTTGTTCAATTTCTTTTTCTGATATGGGATTATTTAAGAATTCTATTTCTTCTTCTGTTAATCTAGGCAAATTTATATTTTTGTAAATATTCATCCATATCACCTAGATTACCATATTTGTTACCATATAATTGGGCAAAATAATTTTTAATGATTGCCTTGATTTCATCTTCATTAGAGGTGAGGTCTTCCTTTTCATCTATGATACTGTTAATTTGGTTTTCTTCTTTCTTTATTTTTTATTAGATTGACCAGTACTTTGTCTATTTTGTTTGTTTTTCAAAATGCCAGCTTCTAGTCTTATTTATTAATTCAATAGTTCTTTCACTTTTGATTTTATTAATTTCTCACTTAATTTTTAGGATCTCTAATTGAGTTTTCTTATGGAGCTTTTTAATTTATTCGCTTTCAAAGTTTTTGATTTGCATGCCCAATTAATTGACCTCTGCCCTCCCTAATTTGTTAATATATGAACTCAAGGATATAAATTTCCCCCTGAGTACTGCTTTGGCTGCATCCCATAGATTTTTAAAGGATTTCTCATGATTGTCATTTTCTTCAATGAAATTATTAATTGTTTCTGTGATTTGTTCTTTAACCAATTTTGTAGAATCATATTATTTAATTTCCAATTAATTTCTGAATTGGCTCTCCATGTGCTCTTACTGATTATTATTTTTATTGCATTATGATCTGAAAAGTTTGCATTTTTTATTTATGCTTTTCTGTATTTGTTTGCCATGTTTTTATGTCCTAGTACCTGGTCAATCTTTGTGAATGTACCATGTGCTACTGAAAAGAAGGTGTATTCCTTTAGTCCCTATTTATTTTTCTCCATGTATCTATTCTAATTTTTCTAAGATTTCATTCACATCTCTTACCTCTTTCTTATTTATTTATTTATTTGATTTATCTAGATTTGATAGTGGTAGGTTCAGGTCTCCCACTAATATAGTTTTACTATCTATTTCCTCCTTCAAATCCACTAGTTTCTCTTTTTGAAACTTGGATGCTATCCCATTTGGTGCATACATGTTTATTACTGATATTTCCTCATTGTTTATATTGCCTTTTATCAGGATGTAGTTATCTTCCCTATCCCCTTTAATCAGATCTATTTTTACTTTAATTTTGTCAGATATCATGATTGCAACTCCTGTCTTCTTTCTATCAGTTGAGGCCCAATAGATTTTACTCCAACCTTTGATTCTAACCTTGTGCGTGTCTACCTGCCTTATGTGTGTTTCTTATAGACAACATATGGTAGGATTTTGGATTCTAATCCACTCTGATATTTGTTTTTGTTTTATGGGTGAGTTCATCTCATTCATATTCAAAGTTATGATTGCCACTTGTGTATTCCCCAGCATTTTGATATCCTCTCCTAGTTCTGTCCTTTCTTCTTTTGCATATCCTTTTAAACAAGTGGTTTGCTTTTAATCAGTCCCCCTAAACCCCACCTGTAATGTGCTTCCCTTTCTTCCCCCTCCCTTTTTGTTCCCTTCTTCTTATTATTTTTTTAGGGTCTGTTAAGTTCCCTTCCCCTCCCCCCTTAGTTTTCCCTTCTCACTTTCCCTGTAGGGTAAGATAGAATTCAATACCCCAATGGATCTAGATGCTCTTCCCTCTCAGAACTGGTTTCACTGAGAGTAAGGGTTAGGTATTACCTATTAGCACTCTCTTCCTCTCCTTCTTATGATAGTATTCTTCCCCTCTCCTTCTCATGTCCCTCTTTGTGTAGTATAGATTATCCTATTTATCTTATTTCTTCAAATTTCTCTTATTGCCATCTTTTATCCCCCCTCCCTTTTTCTTTTCTTTTTTGCATATCATCTTATACCATTTATTATCTCAATCTTTTCCTGTGAATTGTTCTTCTAATTACTATAATAATGAATATAATTTTTGAGATACAAATAACATTTTCCCCATATAGTGTCATAAACAACTTGATCTTATTGAAGCCCTTAAAGAAGAAAGTTTGAATAAAAAAAACATTTTTCTCTTTACTCTGTCTTTCTTATTTACCTTTTCATGTTTCTCTTGATTTTTTTGTTTGGATATCAAACTTTCCACTTAGTTCTGGTCTTTTTTTTTAAACAAATACTTGGAAATCTTCTATTTTGTTGAATGCCCATACTTTCCCCTGGAAGTATATAGTCAGTTTTGATGGGTAGGTGATCCTTGGTTGAAGACCCAATTCTCTTGCCTTTCTGAATATCCAAGTCTTGTGGTCCTTTAGTGTGGAAGCTGCCAGATCTTGTGTAATCCTGATTGATGCTCCTTGATATCTGAATTGTCTCTTTTTGGCTTCGAATAAAATTTTCTCCTTAGCTTGGAAGCTCTTGAATTTGGCAATAACATTCCTAGGAGTTGTCTTTTGAGCACTTAGTGTAGAGGGTGTTCTATGAACTCTTTCAATGTCTATTTTGCCCTCTTGTTCAAGAACATCAGGGCAGTTTTCTTGGATAATTTCTTGTAGTATGATGTTAAGATTTCTGTTTATTTCTGGGTTTTCAGGTAGACCATGATTCTCAAATTGTCTCTTCATGATCTGTTTTCCTGATGTGTCATCTTGTCAGTGAGATATTTTATGTTTTCTTCAATTTTGTCAGTCTTCTGGCTTAGCTTTATTAATTCTTGCTGTTTTGCAAGATCATCGGTTTCCAATTGCCCAATTCTTGTCTTGAAGGTCTGGTTTTCTGCTATAAACTTTTTATTTTCTGCCATAATCTTTTGATTTTCCTTTACAGTTTGGTCTATCCTGCTTTTTGTGGCTTCCAGCTGTTTCTCCAATTGGGAGTTCTTGTCCTTTAAACCATTATTTTCTTTTTGAACTATCTCCCACTTATTTTGCCAGAAGGCTTCCATCTTTTTTGGTAAGCTCCAATTTAAATTCTTCAAGAGCTTGTGGCCAAGTTCCATTTTTTGGAAGGTTTTAGAGCACTGATTTGGATTCCCTCTTCTTATATTTCCTCTGTGGTCTTAATTTTTCCTCTGTAAAAATTATCCAGGGTCAACCACCCCACCCCTTTTTTGTTTCTTGTGTGTTTTTTGTTTGTTTGTTTGTTTGTTTTTTGGTGTTGGGAAGTTGTTCCTGGGCTGTTTGCCATCAGTATGGTTGTTTTTCCTTCCATTTCCAGTCAGAAATCTGAGTGAGGAGAGAAGGCTCTCTGTGTATGGAGCTAAGGAACAAGGATTTTGCCTAAGGCCAGTTTTCAAGTCTCTGCAGCTTCTGCTGTTTGCTGCCCTTCTCTGTGCTATCTCCCCACGAGTGCCCATGGTCTGTGATCTTCAGCCTCCTGGGGTTTCAGGTTTAGCTGCTCTCAGGGATAGGTCTTTGTTGGTCTTAGTCAGCTGCCAAGGACCTAGAGGTGCCCCTCACTTGGTCTAGTGGTACCTCTCACTCACTCACTGATTCTAGCAAGTGCTGGCTCTGACTCTGACTCCATAGGAAGGTAGGGTATGATAGATTAGCTTGTGTTTTTTTGGAAGCTTTTTCACCCCTTATGGTGTGGAAATGCTCAAATCCCACATACCTTCAATGCTGTGCCCTACTGTGGAGTCCCTTCATTCATATGATTTTTTTTTTTACTTTGTGAGGTGAGCAAGAGTTCTGTGTCTAGACTGCCTCCATGTTTACCCAGAAGTCTGTGATGCTTCTTAATGAGAAATTGAAGGACTCAGTTTTGCTATGCGCAGGCACATCTGACATAAGCTGGTTGTTATTTACTGAGTAAGTTCTCCCTTTCTATCAGGCTGGAGGGTGGGGCATTACTTCAAGTTCTACAACCAAAAGAATGAGTACAAAGGTCAAGGAAATTATTTGAACCTCTAATTCAAAACCCAGGTAGGGAAAAAATTCAATATATTAAAAGTAAATACTCCCAGAGAAATAATTTTAATCATTATTAAATTAAATTAAAATGACTAATTGTTGTATGACTAAAATGAGAGCCTTATAGAAATCATGAAAGAAATCTACCCAATCATATTAGAACCAGAGGGTAAAGTGAAAATAGAATGAACCCGTGAATTACCTCCTGAAAGAAATTCCATATTCAAAACTCCCAGAAACATCATATTCCAAATCTGGATTTGCAGTGAAAGAAAAAATATTTCATGGAACAAAAGAACAGTTCAAGTACTGACAAACCACAGTTAGAGTCAATAAGATTTAGCAGCTACTGCCATAAAGGACCAGAGCCTATGAAATATAATACTCCAAAATACAAATGATATAGGTTTACAACTAAGAATACGTTACATAGAGAAACAGAAAAGAATCCAACAAGTTGTTAGGAAATAAACTTTTAATGAAATAGAAGACTTCAAAGCATTCTTGATGAAAAGATCAGAGTTGAATAGTCAACTGTGAAACATAAACACAGGAGTAAACAGAAATATAAATAGGAACTATCCATTTAACACCAGAGGATTTTGTCAGAGCTCAGCAAGATATTCAGGCAATGCTTTATAAAATGAAAAAGTATAAAGTATACACTTCTATACAAATCTACAAGAATTCCTCAAGTTGCTTACTACACATAGATAATAGATAATGAAGCTTTTGTTTAAATGATTTATGTATTTTTTGCAGAAAGAACTCACAGTCCTTGACTATACCTTTGACTTCTCAGAAATACAATGATACAAGTATCAATTCCTTTGAACACAATAATAAAATAAGTTCTTGCTTTTACTTTAATCATCAACTTTAGGCAGTTTTCTTTTTTACAGTTCATAAAACCAGTAATGTCTAGATACAGTGATATTGAAAAGGACCATCAACAATTGAAAACATAGTTTTCAGTAAAGTGCATTTATATTGAGAATTACTTTGGAAACTCAATTTATAGAAAAATTATTATGAAAAGTAAAAATATTTATAAGACTAAGGAGAAATAATGTTATTTTACTTTGTCATGCTGAATTTGAATTTAACCTATGCTATGCAAAAGCAATTCTAGATCAGAGATCACATTTGAATTTCATCTTAAGAATTTATTGGTGAAAATAGTCATTAGAAGAGGAATGGCTTTACAAGTTGTGGTATATGATTGTGACACAACACTATTGTGTTGTAAAAAAGGATTAGCTTGTTGTTTTTAGAAAAAATATGGAAAATCTTTCATGAAATAATGAAGAGTGAAATGAGCAGAACCCAGAGATAACCATATACAGTAAGAGCAATATTGTTTGAAGAGTAACTATGAATGTCCACCTCCAGAAGAAGAATTGTTAAATAGAACTATGTATGATATGATTATATATGTATATTACCTGATATATTTATATGTCTGTCTGTGCATTTCTGGATGTGTATCTATGTCAAATGGCACCTTTTTAAGTCTAAGGTGGCAAAGGAGGGAGTTAGCTCAGAATTTAAAATGTAACAAAAACAAATAAAATCAAATCAGATCATTAGATTAACCAATACATGATCATTTTAAAAACTTATGTTTATGTTAAATGCTGCTAGATTAACGATGGTAAATTTCATGGCAGGAAATGAAGTAAAAAGATAAGTAGTTCTCATCCATGGTACAGGCACAATGAATATTTGCTAAATTTAAATGATGCAGGTTTACAGATTGAAGCTAGGTGGCACTCCAGTCTCATTTTCCAGTGTTCAAATTGGGCTTCTGATATTTACTGTGTGACCCTGGTTAAGTCACTTAATCCCTATTTATCTCAATTATTATTAGTAAAATGGGGACATACTAGAGAAGGAAATGACAAATCAGTCCAGCAACTGCCAAGACAACCCCATGGACCAACTTCATAGTCACATAGAGTCAGACATGACTGAATGAGTAAATACCAACTGAACTACTTAGTAATATTAGATCCTATAGATTTTGTAACAATGATGCAAAAAATTTTATAGTATGAGACTGGGTAGTGTATGACCTTTGTCCTTGGGAACTGTGATGTTGTGTTACCTCATCCATATGATGTAAGAAACTAAAACAAACAAAAAATTCTTTTAACTAATATAACTCATTAAATAATGATAATGCCAACATACCCTTTGCCATAAAATCATCTCTTTCTTCCTAATATTACCCAGGGATGTTGAATAATTTTAAATTATGGAACCCCTAGTTTTTTTCTTTTTTCTTGTTTTTTAAACCCTTACCTAGGGCAGAAAAACAGTAAGGGCTAGGCAATGGGGGTTAAGTGACTTGCTCAGGATCACATAGCTAGGAAGTATCTGAGGCCTGATTTGAACCTAAGACCTTCTGTCTCTTGGCCTGGCTCTCAATCTACTTAGCCACCCAGCTTCCCCTCAAACCCCATAATCTCCAAAGGATCAAAATTGCAATTGACCAAAGGTCCTGAAGTGATTCATTTGGGAATAAGTAGGACGTGAGGTATTACTAGTCATGACTTATATGTATAAGGAGACCAGCAATTTTATTGCTGATGGGGATACAAAACAGAAAGTCATTTAGTCTATCTGTACTCTCCACTCTTGGGAAGTGAAGTTTTTGAGGTGATTTACATGGGTTCAGTTAGTGACCAAAGGCATGCTGGTTGTTGAAAAATGCTCTCTTCTCACATTCAAAGACTGGGCTTAATTCAAGAAACAAATTTCGTGCAAAAGCAAAGATATTCAAAATGTAGACATAATTCTGTTTGTTTTTTTCTGCTAGCTAGGTATGGCTATATGTATGATTCATATTAATCAATCAATAGGTAAGTAAGTAAATAAAGTGGGGCTATGGCTAAAAAAATCAGAACCTTTTTCTTTGTGTAGTAGCTGTAATTCAACCATAGATCAAAAATCAGCTGAAGGGGTCAGCAGAGGATCTGAAGAGAACAGAAAGTAGAAAATGACAGTATTACAGAGAACCAACAATACAGGAAAGAAAAGTCAATCTAGGTGGGTCCAACTGCAATCACTATAGCCCATAATTCAATAATATCTCCATACCAGCAGATGGCATCATTGACTTGATGGGAGAAGCAGAATTGAGTGGGAGGTATGAAGAATCACAGGTAGAAATATAGGCCTGGGAATGTGGGCTGCCATGGCTAAACATCTTCTTTTATGTATATTATCTACACATTGTGCCACCCCCACCAACATTGTGGAAATTTGTGGAAGGATGGATGTACTCCTGTGACCATATGGGAAATTTTCCTTAGCATTTATTTTGTTGTTTAAAGATACATCTTTTTCTTTGAACTTGTATGTCCTTCAATTGGTCTCATATAAGATACAATGATGTGGTCTCATATGCTCTGGTTTTGAGTGTATACGGATACGAAGTGTGCCTTAACATTGGAGTAGCTTTCATGGGGCTTAAGTTTGAGGGAGATTTGGGTTGTATGTGTAAGAAGGAGCAAAAGGGATATCATTCGAGAAATTTATGATCTACAAAGGAGGCCAACTGTGTGTGTAAGGATAGTGAGTGAGAGGTAGGAGAAGTTCAGTACATATGCTCTATTAGAACCTAAGAACTATCATAATACCTAGAGGTAACCTTCTGGAATTTCTGGTAAATCAATAGAGAATTTATGGGGATCCATGAACAAGAATTGCACAGGTTAGAAAGCATGATTGAGTCACTATCTTTACCACTGGATGAATTATTTGTCAGTTAGCAAACTGGCATTTATTACATCTTCCCTATGCCAGTCAGTTAATCAACATTTATTAAATGCTTAATATGTATCAGACACTGTATTAAGCACTGGGAATGCAAAGAAAAATAAAAGACTAATTCCTGATTTCAAGGAGTTCACAGTATAATGAAGGAAACAACATAAAAAACCTTTGTGCAAACAAGCTACACAGGAGAAATTTGAAATAATTTATCAGTTATGATATATATGTTACATGTATAATAAATAAGTTATCAGTTAAATACTAGAAAGTGGTAAGGACTAAGTAGATGTACCAAGTACTATGTGCCACAGCAACAAGTTCACACGCATTGGGGAGGGTGTGTGTGTGAAGAAATAAAGTAATACCAAGAATAATTGAACACCTCAGTCAGATTGATTTCTAAGATAAGAATAAAGCATTCTAGCAATGCAGGAGAATAAGAATCATTAATGACATCTTCCATTGACACGGTGCTTTGCTACCTGCCAAGAGAACCCAGTTTCCAGTCATTTGGTCCTCACCATATTCCATTTGTGACATCACGCAATGTGTGGAATGTTCATAGGTATTTGGGTAAGACCAATCTGTACCTTTAGGAGCTTTGGAATCCATCTACAGAGTACACTAGGATAAGTATCGGCTGGTTATCAAACTGGGGAATCAGATTGTTCTTAGCACTGTTTATTTGAACAATATCAGTTGAACTTGCTCCCAAGTCCCATCCTGGAAGCATGTTTTCCTTGTGTCTTTCTTCAATAACTTTAGATGTAAAATGAATGGAATAATTCATCTCTACGAAAGGATCCATTCTCTTTCATGTTTACAGGTAAAATGAGAAAATTGTGTCACTCATTTCTTTTAGATCCCACCAAGCTGTATTTAGTCTCTCCCCTTTAAAGGAGAATTTAGCCTGCTCTTTGGATTCTATTTAGTAGTTCCACATTCATGCAATAATAAAATATGTTGGGGTGTATGGGGTGTCCAGAGAAGACTAGCATCTCCAATGTGAGGCCATCTTTTCATGATCAGATGGCAGATGGGTTAAACCAGGCAGAGGGTAGCTGCCAGGCCTCAAATCTGTTTATGAATTAGGGGGATGTCTACGCCAAGCACATGAAAACTTCCCCCAGTAGAATGGGCAGATGAGAATAATTTGTTCCTGAGGCCAAGAAAGTGACTGAAGCAGGCTCTGTGGAGCACTTGAGAACTTGGTCAAATATTAAAAATGCCAAGATCTTTCACTGTATCTGGGACAATCATCAGTCATTCTGATGCTGATGACTTTTGTCCTGCCCCTGGACTTTGGTGATTCTGGAAGACATAAATCACTGATTCTTTTAGAAAATGAAGGACAAACAACAAGTAACAAATTATATTAAATTCATATTCATATAAAAATGTAAATTCCCAATTCGTCCTAGAAAATCATATCTTTTTTTATTTTCATCATTTAATACACAGAAGGGCAACATTTTCATTTTAGACCACAAACATCAGTCCCTTTTCTGATAGTCATCCCTTATTTCAAGATCACTTGATTGAATGGTAGAGGTATCTGATTCCTGAAATTATTTTTTGCTGCTCAGGAGGAGCAGGCTGGTAAATACCTTTGAGATTCTACCTTTTAAGGATTGTTTCAAAGAGGTGGCAATATTTAGCCTGGAAAAGAGGAGGCTTAACTGGGTTGTGATAGCTAGTTTCAACTATTTGAACAGCTGTCTAATGGATGTGGGATTAAATTAGTTCTGATTGGCCCCAAAGGATAGATCTAGAAGCAACGAGTAGGAGTAACAAAGAATCAGGTTTGGCTAGATTTCAAAGAAAAACAAAAATATTTGTAACATTTAAAGCTACCCCCAAGAGAGCGGGAGCAGCCTTTGTTGTTTCTTATTAAAGATCCTCAAACAAAGGCTGGATAATCACTTGTTAATTGTGTTGCTAAAAGGGACTCAAAAGGTATTTTATTTAGGTTTGGATTGGAGGAAAAGAGTCTGAGATCCTTTCCAGTTTTGACATCCTGATTCATTTCACTCTATCGAATCACTTCCCCAGCTTAGATTTTTTATTTTTATTTTTTCCCTTCAGGATAACTTTCTCCTGCCTGTTTCCATCTGGTGTCCCCTGAATTTTGCCCATTAAACACTTCTCTTAACAGTTTCTCTAACTTTTATAATTTGTTTCTCATTTAACTTTAACTAGCAAGAGAGTTTTTACAAGCCAAGTTTACGAGAACAGAAATCTTAAACAAATTTAATGAACTTTTAAAAGAAATAAATGAAGTGTATTCTCTACAAGTTCCATGGTTGTAGCAAAGGACTCCAGAACAATGATTTTCATAAGCAACAGACTGAGACAATCTGACTAGCAGGTTGGCTTATTGGAAATACTTCAAATATCTGTTTTTCAGAGATCTCAGCTGATGGTCAGAGGGTGTACATGTACTTGAGTAAGCATCTCAGTGTCTGTATGCCTACTCACCATTTACCCTTCCCATCCTCTTCAGGAAACTTCTCGTTTACTCTGTGATTCACCCTACTATAAAATTTAGAGAACCCTGTATGTCAGCCCCAGTTCCCCCACTGCTGTCTCCTTTATCTTTTAGCTCCAGGAGTGGTGCATCAGTCCTCTTATATATCAGTCCTGAATGAGATATCAGCTTTCCACTGAACATAATACCCATTTTGCATACTCATTTCTTTTCTCCCAATTTCTTTTCTATTGTCACTGTCTGTTATGCCACATGTAATAGATGAGAAATGTTAAGTCTTATGGGCATCTAGGTGACTGAGTGCCTGATCTGGAACCAGGAGGACTCCTCTTTTTGAGTTCAAATGTGAGTTCAGACACTTCCTGGCTTTGTGACCTTGGGCAAGTCACTTAACCCTATTTGCTTCAGCTTTCCCATCCATAAATGAGCTGGAGAAAGAAATGGTGAACCGCTCCAGTATCTTTGCCAGGAAAAACCCCAAGAAGTCACCAAGAATTGGACACAATGGAAAACGACTGAACAGCATCAAAGTCTGATTCAGCTGTCAGACCCAGTAAATTCTATCAGTCCATGCGTGCCCTTATCAAATATAGTATGTGACACCAGAGGGTGCTCTGGGGTAATTAGCAGGCTTCTTGGGGCCTATCTGAGAGACCCAGTTTGAGGTTCTATCCCTTTCTTTTATTAGTTTAGAGTCTGAAGTGGATTATTCTGTGAGATTGTTAGTGGGACCCGCTCTATTTAGAGAAACTTCTCTTCATCCTAATGCCTGTGGGGTTTCCTGATCATTCAAATCTTTATGAAGAGATAGAAAGATAGACTAATCGCTTACGGACTTTAGATAAGCCATAGCAAAGTAGATGTTGCAATGAAGGTGTCAGCTCTAAATTCTCATTTAAAAATGATTTTAATAACAAATTTCCACATAAGTTCCCTAATGTCTCCTTCCCGTCTTCCTTTCCCCCTCCCAGAGCTGACGAGCAATTCCATCTGGGTTATACATGTATTATCACACAAATATATTTCCATAGTATTCATTTTTGTTAGCGAATAATCTTATAAAAGCCAAACCCCAAACATATGCCCAATTAACCAAGCAATAAATGCTAGGTTTTCATCTGCGTTTCTCCTCCTCCGACTGGACTTGGATATCAGCTCCAAACCCTTCATTCAGACAGCAAGTTTTTATCTCTTATCCTGAAGATGCTTATTCTGTTCACTGCTCAAAGCACAGGAGCCCAAGCGAAGCAGATGGCGGGGCGAAAGCTAGACTCTAGAAAGACCACTTGCTTCCCTTGCAAATCACTTTTCCTAGCCCAGAACTTTGTTCCCGGAGGCATTTGTTGATTCCAAAAGATTCAATAAAAATGAGAGCACTCCAGAAGCAAGGTGTGAACTCCAAGGGAAGCTGAAGAAAACAGAATCAGAACCAATGCCTCAGGGAACAAAGTTCTGAGACTGGGGAAAGTGATTTCCAAGGGAAGCACATGGCCTTTCAAGAGTCTAGTTTTCTCCTCCCACCTGCTTCGGCTCCGCTCTGGAGCTTTGATCATGTCATTCAGTTCACACGTTGCTTCTGGAGTGCTCTCATTTTTACTGAATCTTTGCAATCAACAAATTCCACCTCCTCCCATCAAAGACCATGTCATGTCCGAAGTGCAAGAGCTCACTATTAAATAAGGTCTTAGCACAAGTAAAGTACTGCACACAACAGGTGGCTTTGCTCTAGCCCAGACTTCTCTCCTCACCCTGAAAAAATCCCTGAGCTTTCATGGAGCACATCCCGTGATTGCATTATTTATCCAATTATGAAAAATGTAAGTGACTCACACATCAGCAAGTTTGCTTTTATTCAAAAATTCGGTAATTGTGTCCCATTCTTCAAGGTCCAGCTCAAATGGTTCACCTTCTCAAGAAGACTTCCATGATCTATAAAGCAAAATAGCATACATAGATAGAGTGCTGGACCTGAAGTCAAGAACACTTATCTGTCTGAGTTCAAATCCAGCCTCAGATACTTATTATCTACGTGACTCTGGGCAAGTTGCTTAAGTCTATTTGCCTCAAAAAAATCTGTTGAAACCTTCTGTCAGCTAAGTGCTTCTAATTGCCTGTACTCTGACAATGTAGCTTTGGGGAAGCTAGGTGGCTCAGTGGATTGGAAGACTGGAGATCGGAGGTTCAGATCTGGCCTCAGATACCTCCTAACTGTGTGACCCTAGGAAAGTCACTTAACCCCTATTGCTCAGGCCTTACCACTCTTCTGCCTTGGAACCAATACACACTCTATTGATTCTAAGATGGAAAGTAAAGGTCTTTTTTTTCCCAACTTGAAGACACAATGTCCACACCGCTCGTAAGCCATTATATACGATATTACCTTGAATTGAATTTGTGTGTGTGTGCATAAATGTTACCTCTCTAACTAAACCGTATGTTATTAACTCTTTTCTGGCTACAAAATCATACAGAGAACCTCAAAAGTCATCTAGTCCCAACTATCAACAAATTGCATATCTGCCACAGCACTGAACACATTGTGGCTTGCATGCATAGCAGATCCTCCTAACTATCTCTTGAGTAAATGACGACTGATACAACATGTCAGAAGAATAAGGAGAAGCAATTCCAGCTTAGATGAATGAATGAATATGGGAATAGTTTGGCTTTTGGTTGATGACTATGAGAACTAGTGGGGTGTTGTTATGTCACAGGATTACACCATATGCACCCAAACAACTACACTTCCACCACATGAGCTAGAGCTGTTGTGAGTAAAGAAATCATGGAACAGATCTGAGAGATGCAATTTGAGTTAGCTTTGCTCCCAAATAAATTGAAGTGATATCCATCTGTGGATGGATACATCCTTTGGAACAAGAAGGCTATAAAATCATCCCCAAGCCTCCAGCCATGAGCTTGTGAGATCCCAGAGAACTGCCTTGCCCACTGTTTTAAAATTCCTTGTAGGTATATTTCACTTGCTTTTACTTTCCAATACTCCCTGGATGACCTCTTTTCCTATGCACCAGCTATGGCACCACAGCTGAGAGAAGCCAATCAATCAATCAGTCAGTCAACATTTATTAAGCACCTACTATGTGCTAGGCATGGTACCATGCGTGGAAACATTTATCACCTAATTTCATCCAGATGAGGTGTCTTAGATCTTCATTATGATATTGTTCCTTTTAAGTATTCAAGTAAACCTTTATTCTGTCACCTCTTTATAATATATGGCAGAAAGCAGGGTGCATCAATCAATGTGCATTTACTAAACATCTCCTATGTGCCAGACACTGTGCTAAACAGGGGAGACGTAAAAATGAAAGTCTTTATCCTGAAGGAGTTTATATTTTATCAGAGAAAACAACAGCCATATACACCACACAGCAACTAAGTGGCTCAGTGGATAGAGTGCCAGGCCTGGAGTCAGAAGGGCCTGGGTTCAAATGTGACCTCAGATATTTCTCAGCTGTGTGACCCTGGGCAATTGCTTTACTCTGCATGCTTTAGTTTCCTCATCTGTAAAATGAGCTGAAGAAGGAAACTGCAAAGCCCTCCAGTATCTTTGCCAAAAAACAAAACAAAACCCAAATAGGGTCATGAAGAGTTGGGCATGACTGAAAAATGGTTGAACAACAATAACAACAATTTGTCATTTAAAGGGCATCTAGGTGGCACAGTGGATAGAGCATCAGACCGGAAACAATCAAGATATTCAGATTATATACAAAGTAAGGACAAGGTAATTTCAGGAAGGGGAAGGCACTGGAGCAGGGTCGAAAGGTCTCATTTAAGAGCTGACATTTAAGCTGAGCTTTAAAGGAAACTACTCATTCTGCAATGCAGAGTCAAGAAGGGGATACATACAGTTGGCCTGGGATTAATATTCAAGTTTGTTCTCAAGAAAATGAGATTGGGGAATCAGGCAAATCTTTCCCTATAAAAAGTGAATTTTGATTTCCCAATTAATAAACTTTTTATTAATATTAAAATTATATTTAAATGAGCATTTAAATGAATGAAGCATTTATTTTCTCTCCTTCCTGTTCTGTCTCCATTAAGCAATAATAAAACATTTCATCCTCAGGAATTGTGGTTTGTCATTGCATTGATCAAAAAAGTTTTTTTCTTTGTTATATTAATATATAAATTGGTTTCCTGGTTCTGCTCACTTCAGTCTACATTGAGTCATATGCATCTTCCCACTTTTTTTCCTGAGATTTAGTAACTTTTGGGGTGTAGATCCAAATTGTTTTCCAGAAAAAATGAACCAATCCTTCCCCTTCAGAAATGTATGGGTAAATGTTTAATAATCAATTCTCTGAGAACTCACAATATACTTTTACATTTAATGAGCAGTATTACTATTTTCTTCATCATGTTCTTAGGTCTAGACCATGAAGAAAACAATAAATCAAGCCCTGATTTGTAGTGCTTTCAGATTTCTGAGTCATAAAAGCTCGCACTAAAAATTTAACAGTAGATTCTCTGAAAAGTATGAGCTCTTTCCAGTGTACCCCACAATCCCTCCTACATTTGTCATTTTCCATTTTTGTCATCTTTGCCCATTTGATGAGTGTGAAATTGAACCAACGTGCTACAATTTGCATTTCTCTCATCATTAGTGAGTTGGAGCATTTTTTGATATGTTTGTTGACAGTTTATAGTTCTTGTGAAAACTGCCTATTCATATCCTTTGACTATCTTTTGGGGAATGATTCTTGTTCTTAAAAATGTTAATTAGTTCGTATATGTCTTAGATATGAGACCTTTATCAGAGCAGCTTGATTAAAGGTTTTATTTACAAGTTACCTGTTTCTATTATAATTTTATCTGCATTGGTTTTGTATGTGCAAAACCCTTTTTAATTTTATGTAATTGAAATTGTCCATTTTATCTTCTGGCAATCTTTCTATTTCTTGTTTATGAACTTTTCTCCTATCCATAGATCTGAAAGGTTATTTTTTTCCTTTTTCCTCTAACTGATAATGGGCTAATCTCAAGGCCTTTGCTTTCATCCACCCTAAGTTTAATATTCTTTTACCATGCCTACAATATCACTATTTCCTTTGTCCTCTTGAGTCATTGAAATCATCAGTCAGCAACCTAGCTGGTCTTTCAATTCACAGAAATTACTTTACTGTAACTATTGGCTTTTTTCTTTCTTTTTTTTTAAATCCTTACCTTCCATCTTAGAATCAATACTATGTATTGATTCCAAAGCAGAAGTGTAGTAAGGGCTAGTCAATGGAAGTCAAGTGACTTGTCCAAGGTCACACAGCTAGGAAGTGTCTAAGGCCAGATTTGAATCTGGGACCTCCTGTCTCTAGGACTGACTCTCAATCCACTAAACCATCCAGCTATCCCCAACTATAAGGCTTTATATGAAAGGAAACTGTACTGAAATAAACACAAGGAATAGTTTTGTCCAGTTAAGGAGTCAAATCTTACTGATTTTTCTCTGTCCAGCCCCAGTAATAGATTGTCCTTAAACTCAGGTCCTTCTTGCTTGGATCTCTAGACAGCCTACACTTTCCATCTTCATCCTTTCACTTGTTTAATTTTTTCATTCTTCTTTTAAAAAAATTTCCTTCTAGGCTAGACTTGGCAAGGTTTGGCTATGTTATGCTGGACTCCACTGGATTGGGCTTTGTTGAGGCCAGACTGGGCTACTCTAGGCTCAACTTCTCTACCTTGCATACCACAAAAACTTGTGACTAGCTTTTCTTTTTCAATTCAAGCAGGATTCACCCTCTCACTGTAAATGGTTCATCTGCCTAGTCTTTAGCTTGTACTGAACTTGGCTTTCTCTAAGTCTGTATTTGTTTCTCTTTAATCCATTGTCCCTTGGGACACAAAAATCATTTGTTAGGGGGGTAGCTGGGTGGCTCAGTGGATGGAGGGCCAGGCTCAGAGATTGGAGGTCTTGGGTTCAAATCTGGCCTCAGATACTTCTTAGCTGTGTGATCCTGGGCAAGTCACTTGACCCCCATAGACTAGCCCTTACCACTCTTCTGCCTTGGAACCAATATATAGTATTGATTCTAAGACAGAAGGTAAGGGTTAAAAAACAAACAAGCATTCGTTAGGTTCCTGTGGGAGTCAAAGATCTGTCTCATATTAATGTTTACCAATTAACAAGGAAACATTTGCCATATTCATAGACAGAAGACATTGTCAAATTATATGGAATGTATAACAGACCCAGGACATTTCATGTAGGGAGGGGTGATTCGCCACAGACATTCTTCTGGAAAACCAGCCCCCTCCTTCTCTCAAAAAGTGTCACTTTTTAACTTCCTTTTTGGGCCAGATCTCTAGAGAGGAGCCTGCCCTCATCCCTACACATAAGGGAGGAGACTTAGAGATCACAGGCTCAGTTGATGATTGAGCTCTAACATGTACTCCCTTTTGCCCCTTCTCCTGGCCATCCTCTTAGGTAAGAGCCCCACTTTGTTTCCCCATTGTGAGCAAGCCTTCTCTTACACTCAGCACCCCTCGCCAAAATCCCCTCCCTACAATTTTGGAATCATAGTGCTGCCCCCCCTTTTGTTTTTCAATTCTTCTAGATGCTTGGGTAACTACCCAGAATGGGTTTAACTCATGGGCTTGCCTGAAGCCTGCTAACTCAGGGCCATCAGAAAGAGTCTAGATTATCTCCTTCAAAATTCTTCTGAATCTAAATTCTAAATCCACTGTCCTCTGCTCCTTAAACTTCATTTATTCAGTCTCTACAGTGTCCGCCTCTGTAGTATCTCAGTTTCCCCCCTTTTCCAACCCCCATGATCAATAAGCTGTAGACATCATTAGGATCCTCCTGCTTGCTGGCCTCTGTCCTTAGAGGATCGGGAAGTGCTTTTGGCTAAGTGGTTTCTTCTATGCTCAATCTTTCACATTTTCCACAGAGGCTGGTGTTGGGGCTCAGAAAATCCACCAGTGGCCAGCCACCAAGCTGCAGGTTGCAGGAAGCCAGCTTTTCCTGGAGTGTTTCACAGAAGGGACATCAAGTCCCAATCTCTACTGGTATCATCAGCCCCCAGGTGGGGTTCTGCAGCTGCTGTCCTACTCTATGAGTCAAAACCATGTAGAGAATGAGATGCCTCAGCGTTTCTTAGGCTCAAGACCTCAGGATGGTCATTTCCAGCTCAGCTCCCCGAAGCTACTTGTCACGGACTCTGGTTTCTATTTCTGTGCCTGGAGCCTCACACTGAATTGAGTGAGGCAGATAGCTGTGCAAAAACCCTTCCTTTCTCTGGGTCCTGACATCACTTCCATATTCTTTACAAAGCTCTCTCCGACCCCACAGCAATGCTGACTCCTTCTCCCCATGACTGCGGGGACTGGACCTGGCTAAAAAATAAGACATAGCTCGCTGTGTGTCTTCCACAGCTAATTACAGTTATCTGTCCAGGGAACTGAGTCAGGATAATAAACTCAGGAATAATACTTGCAGAGGAGAAAAGTCATCATCGAGAAATCCAGGAAAGAGACAAGGAAGAGAGGAGGAAGAAAGAAAAGAGAGAGGGAGTATAGGAATGTTGTCTTACTCAAGCTCGCGATTAAGATTGTTAGCTGATGCCATCACCCTTGTCATGACCCTTGGTAGGCCCTAACTTGTCAACAAAACATAGCCCATGACCCCACATACCCCTTTTCTGTCACTCTTTCCTCCAGTATGTAGATCATCTTTTCCTATAGAGTTATTACCTCCTTTTTCTTTATTTCCTCGTTCCTTTTGCTCAAGATAGTATCTGGTCAGATGCAGTTCCCTGTTTGTGATTTTAAGGCAGGGGACTTACCAAAATGGGGTTCCTAGCTAAGTAATGTCTTAATCCTCAGATTTAAGCTTCTGGAAAGAGGGGTTTGAAATTCCTGATCAACAGTTACTCACTTAATTATAACAGAAGTCCTAAGGATGTCTCATAGGAGGTCTGAATTGGCAGGATGAAGTAGGGTTGATATCCTAAAATGGTATAAATATAAAATACAAAAGGGTATAAATAGGGGATCAATGAAAATAAGCAGGAAATAAAGTACCTAGGACAAAGATTTAGTTCTCCCTCTAATTGTTAAAAAAAAAAGGAAGAAAGAGGGAAGTGGGGAAAAGGGAATAGAAAAAAGAAAGACTGGAGAAGCAGATAGTGCCAAGAGGGAGATGGCATAGAATAAGACTCAGTCTGTAAAGTAAAGGCATCATGGAAAAATGTTTTTTAAACATTTCTAATGAATAAATAGTTACTGTAGTGAAAATATTTTTAAAATCACTTAAGGAGAGAAAGGTAGTGAGGTAGTCAGCTCTGCAGGAAGAGCATATACAGGAATGAACAATGAATATACATTTCTGACTAACCTTTGCAACTAAACTTTCTGCCATCAGTCCATCCCTTTGACCACTGGTCTCTCTTTGTTATTAGGAAGCTGATCTTCACATTATGCCCTTTCTCTCCAAGAGGGGGCATGAGAACACTTACAATATTTTCTGTTTTAAGCCCGGCTACTTACCCAAAGTACTAAATACTATTTTCTTCCCCATTATTTAAGACATGGAAGAACACCAACAGATAGGGATGAAATGGCAAAAAGTAACACCCCCAAACACCTTTCTTTGTTCTATTAATGAGTTATTTATAGAAACAAGAGAGGAGAATTTGGGACTGAAAATAGAATAAGACAAATATTTTAAAAGATATTGAAGGGTCAGCTAGGTGGCTCAAGGTCCTGAGTTCAAAATCTAGCCTCAGACACTCCCTACCTCTGTGATTCTGGGCCCCATTTGCCTGCGAGGCAGGCTCTTACTGTTCTTCTGCCTTGAAACCAATACCTAGTATAAATTCAAAGACAGAAGGCAAGGGTTAAAAAAAGATAATGAAAATGCTCCCCTTTTTACCCAGCCTAGTTGAGGACCTTGTGAGTTTGATAAAAAAATACTTCTGTCAAAAACAGCACCGAGCAGGAGTCCATTGCCTTTGGGAGCAGGTTAGTTATGGACAAAATGAAGACAAATGAGCCAATTGTCAGTGAGGTGTAGGGGGAAGAATACTAGATTTGAGTCTGAAGACAGAGATTCAAGTCCCCGTTTAATAGCACTTTGACCTGTGGCAAATTACCTCACTGAGTCTTGATTTACTCATCTCGAAAATAAGGGAGTAAGAATGATAGAGTCTGAAGTCCTTCAGGCTCAAATCCTCCTTATATCCTAGAAACACAAAGCGTGTAATTCAGCGCAAAATGCAGTGGTGCTGCCTATGGATGCTCCATAAAGCAAGTGGGAGGGGGGGGGAGGGGAGGGGGGGAGAAAGCAAAGCTTTAAAGGTTTTTACCAGAGAACTGGAAATGAGGCTAGAGGAGGAATAGGATTTAGACGGAATACAGTCAAGGCCAAGATAAGAGATCTAACAAGAGGAAAGAGGTAGAAATGACCATATTGGAATTAAGCGAAGGTACATAATACTAATACCAACTAGAATACTGACTGGAATAACATTTGCCTTTGGGAAATGTTGGGAGATAATGGTGAGCAAGCCACATCTGGCCAGAACCTGAAGGTCATCCAAAGTCAGCAAGCCTTCCTTTATGCCCACTTTGGCCTTCCTCTGCCTCTCCCCCAATATACCTACAGAACCTACAGAACACATGCTCCTCATCCTCCTAAGAACCCTGGGCCTCCAGGCCTCAAAGGAACTCATTAAGCAGTAGGGTAGTAGAACACTGGATTGGGATAGTGCCAAGATTGTCACTGATGAGTTGTGTGAGTTTGAGCAAATCACTTGAACTCTCTATGACCCAGTCTCCAGATCTGTAAAATTAGAGATTTCAAAAAGAGAATTTATAAAAAAATATTTTCCATGTTTCCATAATTAATTTTCTTTCCCTCCCCTCTTCCCTCCCCACTCCCAGAGTCAATAAGCAATTCCACTGGGTTATACAAAGGTTATCACTGATATCTATTTCCATATTATTCATTTTTACAGTAAAGTTATCTTTTAAAAGCAAAACTCCAAATCATATATCCATATAAACAAATGATTGGTCATTTGTTTTTCTTCTGTGTTTCTACTCCCACAGTTCTTTCTCTGGATGTGGACAGCGTTCTTTCTCATAAGTCCCTTGGGATTGATTGTCTTGCAGTAGCAAAGTCTATTACATTGGATTGTTCTACAATGTTTCACTTTCTGGGTACAATGTTCTCAATAAGAGAATTTCTTTTTTTTTTCTTTTAAACCTTTACCTTCCTTGTTGGATACTGTGTATTGGTTCCAAGGCAGAAGAGTGGTAAGGACTAGGCAATGGGGGTTAAGTGACTGGCCCAGGGTCACATAGCTAAGAAGAGTCTGAGGCCATATTTGAACCAAGGACCTCCCGTCTCTAAGCCTGGATCTCAATTCACTGAGCCACCCAGGTGCCCCCTTAATAAAAGAATTTATAAGGTTCCTTCTAGCTCTAAAATTCTGTGATGCTGTAACAACTTCACCAACTTAGACACTAACGATAACAATAAAAATCCCTTCTGTGATGCTAGATAATCAATACCCAATATTTGTGCCTTCACTATCCAAAGGATCTCATGGGTTATAAATATATAACTGTGCATACATATGTAGATTTCATTTTATATAAGCATGCATATGTTTATACAAATATACATGTGCATGTATGTAGATTTATATGATTGTATAGACATATGTTGGCATGGGAAGGAGGGTTAGGAAGGACAGTCTAGGCAAGGACCATTTATTCAAAGCTTATTGTTAGGAACACAAAGAAAGGGAAAGCTTCCCTGCCCTCAGTCACATTCTAACTGGGGAGAAAGTGTATAAATAACAATTACACAACTTTTGAGCATATGAGGTAGGATTTGAAACCAAGTCTTTCTGACTCTAGGAATTGAGTTTCACTTACTAGTCCATCTTCCTTCCATCTTCATGACTCTCCTACCAGGTGACTTGAATGTGAAAGTTTTTAAGTGAAGGGCTCCTCTGGATGACAGCTGATGAGAAGGTCAGAGCGATCTTTGTAAAGCACAAAACCCAATATAAATACGAATTGTTAGTCTTATTGCTATTCCCTTCACACCCAAGGTACCCAGGTTGTTTTGTTTCACATGACATGGATGAATTTGGGATAAGGATACTGAAGCTTGTGTATTGTCTTTGGCTGCCAAATCCTGCCATTTTCCAGCTCCATGACTGGTCAAGTTTCTTAGCTTCACTGGTTCTCATTTTCTTTATCTGTAAAATGAGGATAGTAATACGTATACTATCCGCCTTATAGAGTTGTCCACAGGTTAAGTTAGACAACAGGGACAAAGCAATTTTCTATAATCCATATACATGTAAGCATTAGTTTATTTTTATTAGAGCAACATGAAATCTGAATCATAGCTGAGTGGCTGCCACCTTTGAAACATGTCTTGGGATATAGATTCTCCAGGGCAAAGGAAGTCTAAAAAGATAGTCCATGGGGTGCAGCCAGGCCTAGAGACAGGGGGTCCTGGGTTTAAATCTGCCCTCAGATACTTCCTAGTTGTGTGACCCTGTGCAAGTCACTCTCATTGCTTAGCCCTTATTGCTCTTCTGTATTGGAACCAATACACAATATTGGTTCTAAGTCTGAAGATAAGGGTTTTAAAAAAAAGACAATTCTAGAACCTAAATAAAGCCCTTTCTCATTAGAAATCCCAAGGGAGAGGGCAACTAGGTAGTTCATTGAGGGAACTGAGAGCCAGACCTAGAGATAGGAGGTCCTGAATCCAAATCTAGCCTCAGATACTTCCCAGCTGTGTGACCCTGGGCAAGTAACTTAACCCCTTACTGCCTAGCCTTGCCCTTACTGCTCTTCTGCCTTGGAACCAGTACATGGTATATTTAAGATAGAAAGTAAGAATTTTAAAAAGAGAAAAAGGAAATCCCAGTAGACAGAAAGGAGTGAAAGAAGATCTGGTTAGAGTGTGTGCTTGATGTTTTAAGTTTCTTGTAAGGCATAATTTTGAAGCTGAAAGAGAAATCAATAGCTATCCTGTCCAGCCTATATAGGAAAGGTATCCTAACTCTAACACATCTCAGAAGCAGTCATCCTAAGTCTCTGAATAGAGAATTCTAATGAGGAGAACCTGTCTCCATTCCAAAGCAACTCATTCTGCTTTTGGATGTGCATCATGGCGGAATGGAAGGAATTGGGTGGAGTCTCTAACTGGGTCAGAACAGTTATTGCAGCTGTTTTCCATTCATATCTCTTTCTCCAGGACCCTCTGTAGCTTTGTGTATTGCCCTCGGCACCTGTGCAAGTTGGGGGGGGGGTAAAGAGAGTGTCTCATGTGGAGCTGGGGCACTCACTTCCCTGGCACCCCCCTATCTCCCCACTGTGGTCCTCTTTCCACTAGCAGGGTGTACACCAGCTTTAGAGGTGGAAGAACAGCAGGAAGTGGCGAGTGTGGTTCCCGTCACTGCTCAGTGGGTGGGTAGAGGGAGGTATTTTCACATGAAGCCCAGATGCTGATACCTAGCAAATGTCAAACCACATCCTGTTGTGTCTCTGAGGCAGAAGTAGGGGCAGGTATCAGGTCTCACTCAGCATCTGATGGAACTCAAAGATAAGCAGCTTAGCAGGCTGCATGGAGATGTTGTACAGGCATTCCTGCATCTATTATTCCCTTTGTCCTGCCTCTGGGTAACCTTCTCTGTTTATTTCCAGGCCTTCCACCCCAGCTCCACCTCCCAGGCAAATGTTATTTTACTCTCCTCATTCATACTCCTCTACTTTGTGGAAGCAGGGCCTTCTGGGATAAACAAGGACAAGCATCAGACCACTTGAAACCATTTACTCATGGTTGGTCTCTGTGAGTGATCTCTTTATTCAAGCATTGACTCATTTTCCCTCTTGCCTACTCATTAGGGGCCCAATGCAAGGCCCATTGAACAGCTCATGAGCTGATCTCAACCTCAAGATTCTGAAAATAAATAATTGTTGCTAATGCTCTATTCATTAAAGCTTACAAGATGCTCCACACTCAGGAGCTCATTTGGCCCTTTTAATCCTATGATAATAAAGAAAAAAATGTTATCACAATAAGAAGTTCCATGAAGGCAGGGACTTATTTTTTTGGGGGGGGTCTCTTTTCCCCTAGTATAGCCCCTTTCTCATAGTAGGCAGTTAGTAATTAAATTCCACTTTTTTCATATGTAGAAAGTGAAGTCCAGAAATGCTGGATGGTTTGACCAGTGTTACATATCGTGTAAAACAGCAGAACTGGATTTTTTAACCTGTTCTCTAATTCCAAATGCATTGTTCTTTCTACTACATCGCACTGGAAAAGGCTTGAGAAGGATAGCTACATATTGAATACTTAACCAAATAAGAGATAGAGATGATTGCAAAAAAATAGATATTGTTGATTAGATTAATTTTTAATTTAAATTAAATTAAATTTTTTCTATAATCCTTATTTTCTGTCTTAGTAATAAGTTTAAAACAGAAGGGCTAAGCAAACAGGGTTACATGAATTGCCCAGGGTCACACAGTTAGGAAGTGTCTGAGGTCAAATTTGAACCCAGATCCTTCTAATTTTAGGCCTGGAGTTCTTTTCATTGTGCCACCTAGTTGCACCCCCTGCTCCATTAGATCAATTTTTTTTTTAAGTTGTATACAAAACCAATATAGCTAGAACAAGAAGAGAAACTAAATTGAAGAAAAATATTTTATTAAAGTGCAATTTCCAAAATATATGGGATTAATATTAAATTATAAGGCCAAGAATCACTTCCCAAAACATATTCAAGAGATAATAATAAATGATTTTAAAAAGAAGGAATGCCAATAGTTAGCAGCCATAGGAACTGGATCATGAAGTCATAAATTTAGAGCTGGAAAGGGTATCAGAGGCAATCTCAATAGAAATGGGACCCCTGACTTCATTGGTAAAGGGAACTCCTTCAAGAGGAAATTCCCTTTACTGATGATGGTCAATACTTTCTTTTCAACTCATGGTCTTGATCTATTTCCTAGAGAGCTAAAGTAACTTGTCTGGGTTCACCTAGCCTGAAAGGGTCAGAAAGAGGTCTTGAACCCATCTTCCTTGCTCCAAGGTCATCTCTCGATTTATGCTACCATGCTGTCTCTATCAAACAGACCCAAATCATTAATATTCAGATAGATGCGAATTAATGCATGATGCCAAAGGAATGATGATTCAATGTACTTCTCATGTCTCCATAGAGAGATTATAAGTGACCATTACATAATGCTGCATATTCTATAAGATGCAGTTATTTGTTTTAACTCTAAGAACTAAATCTAAGAAGCTTCAAATTCCAACTAAAATCCAGAAAACTATGGAGAAACTGAGACATGAAGCAAAAGGCACAGGAGCAGAAGTGAAGAGAACTAGAATCTCTAGGATTCTAGTGGAAATTTAGAGCTTTGTTTTTGTGCTCTGACTGCTTGACATTGATTTTTGAGTGGTGTTAATTGACTCCCAGGCAATTAAATCACATCTGGAACACTGTGATTCCAACCTACTCCAACCTATTCTGGTTTGACCCAAAAGCTTAGGACTGGACTTTGTGGATTACCTTTTCTCCTGTTCTCTTTCCAGATCAAAGACATATTCTTAGGTAAAGCATTGCAACAATGGCAGGTCAATCAATGCACAGGTAATCAATGAATCAGTTCATCCACAAACATTATTAAGTAATAATGGAGATAATTTTGGGCCTAGAATCAACAAGACCTTGAGTTCAAAGCCAGCCTTGGTTACTTACTAGCTGTGTGACTCTGAGTAAGTCAATTTGATTGCCTCAGTTTCTTCATATATAAATGAGCTGGATATAGAACTGGTAAATCACTCTGGTATCTTTGCCAAGAAAACCCCAAATAGAGTCACAAAGAGTCAAACATGATTGAAAAATAACTAAACATGGACACTGTTCTAGGAATTGGATAAACAAAGATAACCTTTAAACAGCCCCATGCTTTAGGAAACTTGCATTCTATCAAGAAGACAACTTAGATGTTTATGGGTAGGTATATACAATATATATTACATGATTAAAATTATGTATTATTACATTTGTTAAAATAATTTACATAAGATATCACTAACATATAATAATTATACCTATAGTATAAACATATATATATATGTATATATATATATATATATATATATATATATGTAATAGTTAAAATTTCAGGAGGGATGTTCCTGGCAGCTGGAATCTTTAGGAAATATTTCATGGAGGATGTGGTGTTTGAACTGGGATTGGAAAGGAATTTAGGAGGTGGCAGTGTGGTTTTTCTTTTTCTTTGCCTAAACAGAGTAATCAGCATTGGGATCCCCTTTTAGGGAAGTTGGGAGAGCTTTCTTGTTTATCCATTTCTCAGTTAAACACATTGCCTACTACCATAATTACAAAATATGGTGCCTTGGACATGATATATGTCCATTGTTAATAAACCTTGAATGAATGTTGAATGAGGAGCAGATACATAGCCTAAGCATAATTGAGCACAAAATCTTTTCCACACAAAGACAATGGAGGTGATTCATCACAGAATCCCTTCAATTTATTGCTGATGGATCTACTTCTTAACCACATAACTGCAGCCCCATGAACTGACCAGAGATGTCAGCAGCAATTGACTGACTTTTTTCTGACCCCCATTTAAATATATAATTTCCACAACTTACCTTTACTCCTACTAAGTTCACTGGCCCATCTGGTTCTTTAATATCCATTGTCTATAGGGCCAGTTCAATGGTTCCCTCTGTATGATGAGTTTAGGATTCTATCTTATGCTGAGCTACAAGAGGAGGAGGTCACCTGGGACCTTTGACTTTCCCTCAGCTTTGTGGATCAGAAATCTGTTTTTCTCATATCAATCAAAAATGACCGGATCCTTGGGAATTGAGTAGCAATAACTAGAAACACAGAGAATGAATTTCCACTTTGGGAAAAGTGCCTGCTAAGTAAACATGAATAATATATCTCCTAATCAGTTTCTTCTCAGAGGAAGACTTTATTTGAGAAACTCATTAAAGTCACAAGTTCATGTTTCCTCATATCATAACAAACTTCACCTTAACTACAACACACAATGATTCTTCCCCTAAAATAACTTTAGTTTAGCATCTTCTCTTTTTCAGTAGTGCAAAGCCTCTGTGAAGACCTGAGCTCTCCTGTCTTTTTTCCTTCCTATTCTCTCTTTTATTTCCCATTTTCTCAACTGAGAAGCAGTATAAATTGGGGGTGAGAATTGTTGATGGAGTGGTAACATAGCTACCTTAGCTTAAATCTGCCTTTGAGACTTATTACCTGCAAAACCAAGGCCATTACACTAAACCTCCCTGGACCTCAGTTTCTTCATCTGTAAAATTCCTGGTTTGGACTAGATGGTCTCTGGGGTCCTTTCTAGTTCTATATCTATGATTTTAACATCTCCAAACCTTATTTTCCTCATATACAAGTTGTCTCAAAAGTTTTAGTTCAAATTTAAGCTCTATTAACTTCAAAAGTATAAATGATACAAACTTATGAAAAACATAATTTGAAAGATGTTGCCTAAATTAATTTAAACTTACTTAATTTTGAAGAATTTTCAGTAGTAAATTAAAGATTTTAATTTTAACTAAAATGACAACCTATTATTATGCACTGCATATGTGACAGTTTCTGAATGATACGTCTACTGATTAGTGGGTCAGTATAGGATGTCCTCTTGCTTAACCACTTAAGTCATCTGATCCAATTCCATTAAACTTTTCTTGTGAAGCAATGTTAAAACTGTCGTGTATACATCAAAAACTCATTCTTTAGAAGATGTTAAGTCTAAGATTAGAAATGTAATCCTTTCAGTCACTGAGCTGTAGATGATGAAAGTTGTTACCAACTTAAAAAATCAGCTAGCACAAAATAGTTTAACTTTTAATAAGAAATATGAATATTTAAAATTTTATATAATTAGCATTTAAAATATTACTTTGTGAGTTTGTCATATTTATATGTATGAAGTTATTAAAACTGCAGTAAGACCTTTGGAACATCCTGTAATTTAATAGAGCCAATGATACCTAAAATTCTCCCTCATAGCACAATGATCAAGTTCAGGGTTTTGCAAAACTTAAAGCACCCATTTATTATTTAGCCTTTGCTTCATGTCTCAGTACCTTCCCTTCTTCTAGAATAGCTCTCTTTTACTCCAAATGTCTTTTATCATGGTCTCCACCTATGGCCCTTTTCATCGATGTCCCTCTGCCCAATCTTCTCCCCAGTGGTACCTGCTGCCAAGTCCTTTATACTGGCTAAGCTCTCTCCCTGGGCTCCCTGTTTAGAGAGAGATGAGGTTGTTCCTAAAGACCCAGGCATGAGTCATGTAAATACGATGGTGATTCTCTTCATCTGTTAAAGAATATTTTCCACAAATTACTATAACTTACTTCCTGGAAACATCTTTTGTGACTAAGGTTACAGTGCATGTGCCAGGAATAGATAGGGATAAGACAGACTCACAAGAATGAAGGATATTTTTATTGCTTCAGATTAATCCACCACCTTTGCCCCTTTGGCTTACATAGTTCTCTTTGAGGAATTGTATAAGGGATACAGATGAGGAGAGGGAAGAACAATTCTTCTGGAACACAGGCTGGAAATGGATAAAGGAGGAGCCAAGCTGGGGTGATGAAAGAATGAAGGTCCTTTGCTCTTGGATCCCTGCTCTCTGGTCCACAGCTGGTTTCAAGAATAGTTTTTCTTGGTCTGAGGAAGAGAGACAATTAGGCCTTGTTAGGCTTCTAAAGAACATTGGAGTTGGGGTTGAGACTGGAGGAGGAGGCATGTTACAGATAGGAAGCTCAGAAATTAGGATTGCCCCTAAATTGTCTCTGAAAGGTAATCCCTGGGGAGATTTTTATCAGGCCCATTAACTCACCCTTCTCTTTCAAATTCACCCCAAATCTCACCACTCTCAACAATCCTAAATGTGAGCTTATAGAAATAGGTAGAATTCCTCCATGATGCCCCTGAACCTGTGTCTTCTCCTTTCCTCAGTGATCTATGAGGTTGTCATACTCCCATGGGTTTGTTAGTTAAAAATTGCATCTTTGGCCCATCTGTCCCTCCCCTTTGCCTCACTTACCATGGTTCTCAACACCAGGATACTGACCAGCAGGCCATATAGCATGGCCTTCCCCAGGAGGATCTCATAGAAAAAGGTGGCAGACTGGATACTATGCTGATAGGACTCTGTGGGAACAAAGAACTCCAAAATAGACCTCCTCAGTCTTATAGTCTCATCCTTGTTGGGTTAGGGTATAGGTATGCACCTACCTAGTGCCCATGGGCTCCCTCCCTAGACCATAGCCACAAGAATGGGGTCATTGAACAGTATGAAATGAAAAGAGAGGCTCACTTACCAAAGGTGACCCCACAATCTGAAAAAGAAAATTGGGGGAAAATATAATTGATCTCAATTTCCTCAAGGAGGCTTTTATGAGTGCCATGTAAGTTAGCACAAACCCATGTTCATAAAGAAATAAGTATGGCACTCTAAAAATACAAATCCCTAAGCTCTCTCCAGCTCCAGTTCTGGTACTGAAATTGGGAGACTGTAAGTTGCTTGAAGGCATAGACTGTCTCACTTTTTCTATTTGTATTCTCAGCATCTACCACAGTTCCAGGAAAACAGTTGTTTTAAATAAGTGACTAATAGCTTGATTCTTTCCTAGTTTGCATCTACAAAATATATCATTGGTGATCTTGGGGAAATGGGGTAGAGCAGGGGAGGCAGGTGTAATTCCAGAAGGACACTACATAGACTGCTGAACAGAATAGGTTTTTAGTCTGAAAATATTCTCTGTGAAGGTCTGGTAGGGCCTGGGAGATAGGGCAGCAACCAAGTAGATGTCCACACACAAAGGAAGTGGGAAATAAGGCAACTAGTTGAGCCAATGGTTAAAGTGTCAGGCCTGAAGTTCTTAAATCCTGAGTCCAAATCCTGCCTCTGATACTTGGTAGCTATGTGACCCTTGGCTAGTCATGTAACTTATTTTTGCCTCAATTTCCCCATATGTAAAATAAAGATAATAACCCTGCTTCCCAGGATTGTTGTGGGGATGAAATGAAATAATATTTTTCTTAGCTCAGTGCCTGGCATATAATAAATTTTCTATAAACGTTAGCTATTCATAATTCATTGATTTATTTGTTAATCTTCTTGTCTCCCAGGCCTAGCTACCATGGAAAATTCCTAGGAGAAATGTTTTCTCCTATGTTCTCTAATTATCTGAGCATTGTTTATCTTGCTTCTCCCTTTTTTCCCTTGATCTTCTTAGTCCTTTCCTTATTTTTAGGTCTCAGCCTTACCTTTCCTTGAACCCCTTCCCTCCTCTTAAAGTTTCTCACCTGCCTTTCCCCAGATCTGGTCACTGACATTCTGGGTGACAGGTTTGCTCCGGTTACTTGACCAGGTCTCATTCTCTGCAATGCCATAGAACTGTACTTGGCAACGAAAGTTGTTCTTGGGATTGCGCCAGAAGGGAGCAGAAATCCGGAGGCGGCTGCTCAGGGAGTACCTGGAGTGCTCTTCCTTGGGATGCTCCTTGGAGGGCTCAGGGTCTGTGCTGACCCCAATTTTGGTCTCCTGCCCATTCACCCACCAGCTCAGCTCCACAAGGTCAGGGTAGAAGCCTGTGGCCAGACAGACCAGAGTGGCCTTTCCTTTCTCCCCAATCTCTTCCTCAGATGGCTGAAACACAGTTACCTTTGGGGGAGTCACTCTTTTCAGGTCATCTGAAAAATGGAAAGGGATTGGTACCCAAGACTGGTCAGAGAGTCATATTACTGCAAGAGAGAAGAAGAAAAATGCTTTCTGTATCTGCCCGTTTTCAGTACCCTAACTAAAAATATCTTCTACATCTATTAAAATCCTATCCAGTGTTTTTATAGTACTATAGACAAAGAACAGCAAGGGACTTCAGCAGTTATCAATACAATCTCCTCTTTTTAAAGATGAGAACTTTGGAAGTCTTCCCTGATCTGTCTAGGTAGATGTGATCATACTATTCTGAGATTGGTCATAGCAAGATAGGACTCTTGTGACCTGTTATACAGGGTACCCCCAAAGTTTTGGTACAGATTTAAGCTATAACAGCATTATCAAAAGGTATTAATCTTTGTAGGCAACTCCTTGATTTCATAAAGCTGAGCTTTAATACCCCAAAATACACTTATATTTTTGAAACATTTTACATTCTTGGTTGTCTTTTTTTTAAACCCTAACTTTCCATCTTAGAATGAATACTGTATATTAGTTCCAAGGCAGAAGGGTGATAAGAATGGGATTAAGTGACTTGCCCAGGGTCACACAGCTAGAAAATATCTGAAGCCAAATTTGAACCCAGGACCTCCTATCTCTAAACCTGGATCTCAATTCACTGAGCTACCTAGTTGTCCCCCCCCCCTGTCTTTTTTATATGCATTGAGCTTTCTTGCCAGGGTGTAAAGTCCTTGAGATCAAAGACATTATCTCATGTTCTCTTTCTCTTTTTGCTTATAGACCTATTTTATTTTTAATTATATATAGAAACAACTTTTTATAATTGTTTTCTGACATTTTGTGATTCAGATTCTTTCTTTCACTCCCTCCATCCCCCCTCCCTGAGGCAGTAAATAATCTATTATAGGTTAAACCAGTGCTTTCATGTCATTTCCTCTTAGCACAAAGACTTATTACAATAAATCTCTTAGTACAAAGCAAAGTACTCCACACATTTTGTTGTTGTTCCTTCATGTCGAACTCATGGTCTCTTTTTCTCTATGGGGTTTTCTTGGCAAAAATACTTGAATCATCTGTCATTTCCCTCTCTGATGTATCACCTTTATTTGTCCCTCCAGTATGACTTGTCCAATTTGGGTAACTTTGCATCGCAAAATTCAGTTTCATTGAACTACTGTAAGCCCCTCTGCCACAACAAGGCAGTGATTCCGGATGGGCTTTTTAGACAAATATTGACTGAGTGATTTGTCCAGAGTCACACAATTAGTAAGTATCTGAGGCTGGATTAAAACTTAGGTCTTCTTGTCTCCAGGATCAGCCCTCTATCAACTTCACCAGAAAGCCACCCCAACTCTGCACATAGTAGAAGCTTAATAAATGGGCTGTGGTTTAACTGAACAGCTTTTCTTTCTATATATAAATCTACTTTTCTTCCTCTTCTAAGAATCAGTCCTTATCTCTCAAAATAAATTCCCCTGAAAGGTTCCTAAAGTTGCCCTTCCTTCAAACGTCCCCATTTCTGTTGATGGCTCCACCTTCCTATTTATCACCTAAGTTTGCAAATGTGGAGCCAATATTTCCTGTGTTCCCAAAATTCAGTCAGTTGCTGTCTTGTAGATTCTCTTTCTATAATGCTTCTTGCACTTATTTCTACTCATGTGACCAACCTTCGTCCTGGTTCTAGTCTTTACCCCCTCCCATCTGGTCTATTGCAATAGCCTCCTGGTTGGTTTCCCAGGGTCCAGTATCTCTCCAATACATTTTATACAGAACTTTTAAAATGACATTCTTTAAAATAAATTTTGTCAACCCTTGCCCTTTCCAAAATCTTCAATGACTCCTGTCTTTGCCACTTAGTGCACAAGTAACACAACTTCTCTTAGTCTCGATTTCCTCCTTTGCAAAATGAAAGGCTTGTATTAAAAGGCCTTTGAGGCTACTTCCAGTTTGTTATTTCTCCCCCAAAAAAGAATTTTTTGAATTTTTAAGTGGTTTTTGATGCCACATTCCCAACAAGTCACTAATAGGGTGATTTGTTTAGCAGGAAGGGCCCAGTGTGAGACATTATGGAATCAAAGGATGTCACAGATTGTAACATAATGTCTGACTATTTTTCATCTGAATTTCTTGATGTGTTTGTGTTACTTAGTTTATTATCACTGCAGTCATGAACACTTCTATTATTACTACTACTATAATAACTACTACTACCACTGCTACTACCACTACTACTACTACCACTACTACTATTACTACTACTACTACTACTACTACTACTACTACTACTGATGCTGCTGCTTCTATGGATAATTCAAGGTGTCTCCAAAGAATTAATAATAAACACTAAGATTTCTAAGACATTCTATATAACCCAATATTTGTGTAATTAGCTAAAAACTTTATTAAGACTTTTGGGCCACCCTATATAGTCTTATATGTAGCTAGTTGAGGAGTAGAAGCTCTGGCTTTGGGGTCAGAGGAATTAAGTTTAAATTCTTTTTCCACCTCTTACTAGCAGTTTGACCATTGGTAAGTAAAGTAATCTCTCTGGGCCTCTGTTTTCCCATCTGTAAAATGATGAAGTTGGACAAAATGGCTTTTAAGGTTCCTTCCACCTCAAAATCTATGATCTTAATTTACTATAAGTCTCATAAGAAATCTAGTCCTTATTGCCACTTCTCTGGCATTATTATCTCCATTTTATAATGTTTGGAGAAGTTTGAGGATTTTGATTAAGGTTTACATGGCTACTTGATAGAAAAACTAGATCTTGAATCCAGGGATTCTCCTCTTTTATAATTCAGGGCACTTTTCATCATGTCATGCTTCTGCTCACCCATTGTATTCCTGAATTAGTTTATTCAAGAAAATGAAGAGTATGTATACACCTTTTATTAATATATACTTAATATAAAAATATATGTATATGTAGGAGAGAGAAAGAGAGAGTTATTTTGCATGCATTTCATGAGTTTATCTCATCCTCCCAACCTCCATTTCTCATATCCCATCAGAGGATTTATCCTTCTGTATCTCTGAAACTCCTTAAGCTTTTTTGTGTCTCTGGTCTCCCATATCTCAGCAATTAGATGTTCTTTCTCATGCCTAACATCGTGACCTAAAGAACTCTATACACAGAAGGTCTTAAAAATTGATTAATGAATGAAAAGATCTCTTGTAATACCTTAGGTGCATTCCCTTTCCTTAAAAAAAAATGAACCCAATTATAGTATAGTAGACAGCATACTGGACTTGGAGCCAGAAAGACTTGGATCCACATCCCACCTTGAATATTAGCTGTCTGTATGATATTGGACAACTCACTTCACCTCTATAAACTTCAATTTCCTCATTGATAAAATGAGGGAGTCAGACTCAATGATCTTGCAGGGTCCTTCTACCTCCAAATCTATGAACCCATCATCATCACTTTATTCAGAATAGACTTCTCTTTGGGAAGGCCTCTGGGATAGAATCAATAGGGATATTTGGGAGGTGCTGAGCTCCTCAAATCAATCATCTCATAATTTTTTGGACGTCTGGGGATAATTCCTGGTTATGCATGGACAAAGGTGATTCATGCAATATAATGTTTACACCTCACCTCTCTGATATTCAGTTCTCCCTTGTCCAAAATTAAGAAGTTGAGTTGAATTAGATATTTTTTTATGTGATGCTTTTCTCAGGGACCTTAAATCTGATGCTTTTCTCAGGGACCAGAAAACCAGGATGAGTAGGTAAAGAAATGAGACTTAAAATAAATAAGAATTCACTTTAAAATGTCAAACCCTCAAACCCAAACTGGTTCTAATTCTAATTATCTTCTGCCCAGTCATCCTGTTTTTACCTATCTCTCCATTTTTGCTATTTGTTTTTGTCTGTCAATCATCATAAATTGTTATCATTACCATTAAATATTGAAATGTCCACTGGGTATGAAGTCCATCCTACTGGATGTGGAATCTTATGTCTATAATTCAATGAGAATTTTTTAAAAAGTTCAGAGCAGAGTAAGATTGGGCTTTGTGGAGGACACAAAAAAGATGAGTGCCTGAGTTTTTGCCCTCAGGGAGCTAATGCTGTGGTAGGGGGACATAATTCATGCAAACATCTTCAGATTCATACCTTTCTTTCTCTCCAACATAGAAGATATCCTCCCCTTTGCCCTCCCCAGTTCCCATATGATTATCTTTAGAAAGCAATTCGGAATTTTAAAAGATGTACCAAGTGCTTTGAGAAGAGAATAACTACAACTGGCATTTTAGAATCTGTTTCTTACTCTTTGCCTCAGACGGGCTTTTAGAATGAAGAGGGAATAATAGGGTTTAGTGCTAGACAATCAATCCATCCTTCCCTATGCCATCTAGTTGAACGCCTTATTTGGCAGACGAGGAAACTGAGATACAGACTCAGAAAGGAGTTGGTTCAAATCACCCAGATCGTAAAAGATTTGTATGGGAATCCCATATCTCCGACTCCAAATTCTTTTTCACTACTTCGAAAGTACTTTTTACTACCAAACGCCAAGTCAGTCCTCTCCCTTCAGATCCTTTCCCTTTAGAGCTCAACTTCCCTTGTTTGTCCAATGTAGAAGGCTTTGGCACCCCATCCCCCCCCACCCCATTCTTTCCCTCCAGGAGCGAAAGAAGCACCTTTCCATACCTAGCTCACTCACTCAAACCTAGGAAATCCCAAACAACCTCCCCTTCCCCCACGCCAGCATTCCCGGTCGCGACCTCCCTTTCGAAGTAAGTCCGCAATGTGCAGAAGAGGTGAGAGTAGAGAGCTAACCGCCGGGAAAAGAACGACTAGAGCTGTCTAAACTACCTAAGCGGGAAGAATCCTCCCACCGTACGCTGCTGGCTGGAGGGCAGTGATTTCGGAATAGGAACGGAGCTGGCTGGGACAGAGGGGAGGGTGTCTCACCTGTGACCAGTAGCCGAGTACCTGGGCCGAAGTGCTGCTCATAGGAGGACACAGAGGTAGAGTGCTACAGCCAAACCTCGGCAGCACATCCCCCAAGTCTTCTAGGGACCTGTCCCCAGTCTAACCCATCCCTTCACCCAGCGCTGGCCGGTCCCCCCTCAATCGCGTCCTTGCCTCCCACTCCCCCTGCCACCTTCCTCCTCCAAGGCCCTCTGGAGCCTCAGTTCTTGTCCTTGGCCATCGGGACCTCTGGTGATGGGATCAGCCACACTGTAGCCCTGGGATCTTTCTGAACTTTCAATGGCCTGGACTAGCTGCCGCAGGGTCACTCACCTATGACGATCAGACGACTTCCAGACCCGAAAATCTGAGTGTTAGCAGAACACAGCCCCTACACCCGTCACAAAAACGGGACCCCCAACCGTCCTCTGCACAGCCTTTCCGCCGGCAACTCCAAGCACACCCAGGTGACCCTCCGGACCCTTAGTTGGGTCTCTGCCCAGGCTTACCTAGAACGATGAGCCGGGAGCCAGCCCCGAAATATTGAGTGTCTGTGCCCACAGCAGCACAGTCTGGCACACAAATGAGCTGAGGAGGAAGGGGTCCCCATTCTGAGCCCCCAGACCTCGCTCCAGCAGCTGCTGCCCCAACTCTGCCCTATGACCTGATCATCGCGAAGTTATGAATAGGAGTAGGGGATGCAAGTAGTGTTCCCTCTTACCCAGCACTGTCAGCCTTGTTCCAGCTCCAAAGTACTGCTGCCCAGTGTTAGCACAGCAACTGGGACTGCAGCTCAAACTTGGGAAAATAGCTTGATGAGGGTTTCCTCTACCACCAAATAATCTAGAAGCCCTCTTCCTATCCCTTTCACCGCTCCCCACACGCCAGCAATGCCCACTCCAGGGCTCCCCAGGGAATGAAGGACTGGGGCAGAGTCAATAGGCAAGGTCACCTGGAAATGGAAGTGTCTACTCCCCCAATCTGCAACCCATGCCCTCCTCACCTAGTACTGTGAGCCGGGTCCCAGGTCCGAAATGAAGTTCATTGAAACACATTAGAACAGAGCTCAGCATAAAGCTATCTCTATGCTGGGGACATATGTCTACACCCTTTAATTACTTCTTTCCTGGCCATCCTCTGTTGTCAACAAAACAGTTCCTAGATTAAGTTGGATGTCTTTAAAGGGAAAATCAACATGATGGCAAAGAAAGTTACCCATAGAACTTCCAAAGATTTTTTTTTTCCTTTGGGGGGGGGGGGTGTCACACTTTTCATTACAAATTACATTCTAAAACATTGATTCCTCATTGGAGTGATTCATGTGTGATGGATTCCTTTGGCAAACTGGTGAAAGCTATGGATCTCTCCTCAGAATAATTGATTAAAAATCATAATTATTAAAGAAAATGTCAAATTTCACTTGGAGATTAGTGAAAATAAAGATGTAAAATGTTTTCCCATCCACATTCACATAGACCTTGAAATTTCAGACACTGCCCTCAAAATTTGGGTCAGACCCTCAAAAGAGGGGAGAAAAGGAGAGTCAGACTTGTCATAGGGGAAAGGGACTTTTGTAAAGACATCTCAAAAGCTCCAATCATTGTGACCCAGCCCTCATTCCCTGCAATAATACAACCAACTTCAAGAATGGCCCCTCCCACCTCCATCTCTCTTCTGGCAACCCTGAGAAGGCTTTAAGGGGAGCTTGTGACTGTGACTTGGGTTTGGCATGCTGAGTAGGGTTTGGGGGAAGGGCAAAAGAGGAAGTGAGGAGAGAATAGAAGAAAGTGAGGGGGACCAAGCAGCATGTACTTTCATTTCTCCCTAGATAACACCTACCCTGGCTAGAAAACCTGTGTAAGAGTATTAGGCTATCAGACTGCTTTTGCCCCTTCTGCTAAGACTGCAGTTTCTAGTGAAGCAGAATGGGTTGGGCTAAAGTGGAAGAAAGATGTTTCTGTTTAATTAAGGGGCTACCACTTAGAGTAGCCAAGTGAGTCTCACTAAGCAAAGTCACAATATTCTCAGGTAAATTCCAAGAGGATGACAGACTCCCAAGGAAAAGGACATGATGGGGAGGGAAAGCAATTTTCAGACCTGCTGGTCTGTTTTTCTTCTGAATAACCAATCGCAGGGTAATCATAATAGAAATATTGCTCACATTTCTATAGCATCTTAAGGACAGACTTGCCACTTTATCAGTACAGAAAGCCCTCAGATAAGAGCATTACCCAGAACATTGAGAAGTTGAGACTTAACCAATTTCACATAATCAATATGGTTCAGAGGAAGGACTCACACTCATCTTCATAGTCTCAAGGATGACTCTAGACCCTGAGCCAAGCAAACTCTCAGATCTTGAAGGTTTTGCAAAGATTTTTTCACATCCATCATCTAATATGCCCAATAATTTTGAGGCAGGAGCTATTTATCATATAAAGAAACTGAGGTTCAATGAAATTAAGTGACTTTGTCGTGGGACCACCTTACCACCTTAAGGAAGGTAGCAACAAGTAGAAAAAGGTGTTGGCCAATGTCACTTGAATGTTGAATACACTTGAAAACTCATTTTAACATGTAGGAAAAAAACTATTAAAGAAGAATTTTCCTTGTTTTGTTTGCCATTAGAGGTTAGGAAGATAGAAGAATACCCTCATACTTCAAGCTGTCCCCAAGAAGAATAATGAAATTTTAAAAATATTAAGTTTGCTTAGTGGAAGTGTTGACACTTGGAATAGATGATATTGGAGGGCATATTTGATCGATAAATGATAACTAATGGGTCAGGTAGTTATCTTCCTTTGCCTACCCTCCTCCCTTTTACACTTCCCTTCAATTTCCCCTTCCCCCTTCTTCAGCCTCCTTCTAAGTCACTCAGGGTGAGCTATGATGTTTCAGAGGAAATACTCTTTTCTCTTCTTTATCTCAAATAAGGGTTTATTGGGGAAAACAGGAAAGATGGAAGATGAAGGTAAGAGGGATGGGATTTCCCTATTATCTACAGCGAGTCTTAGGTTGGAGGATATTGAAAGAAATGGCAATTCAGTCATTACCATGAAACAGAGACAATCAGAGAGAGACATATGGACTATCGTCCCTCTTCTTCTGCCTTCAAATAAACCAGCTCACTTCCAGCTTGATTATCCCAAGTCCCAGAGATAAACCCAGCTTCTTCCTTCAGGGTTACCACCATCAACCCAAAGACCAGAAAAACAGTCACTGTTGGCTTGGCTCCAAACTGTAACATTCCAAATGGAATTTTCCTTTGATTGACAGCTGATCAATCTCCAACTTCTTGTCTTGCTGCATTTTCTTATAATTTCTCTCTTCTCCACATACTTTAGAAATCTAAATTATTTGGGAACTATGTCATATGTTAAGTAGAAGTTGGAATGCTTCTGCTATCTAGGACCTAAGCACTTTATGAGTACCAAGCGTTTCCCTGCAGAGAAGACATACATAGAAGTAGTCTGTGCCTTCAAAGACTTTAAAGTTTGATTGGGGGAATGAAACTTCTCTCTTATTCCCCCAAATCCTATAATTTTTGGTTTGAGCAAGACAATCTATATATAGTCAAAATATGAATCATGTGATTAAAATGCATCACAGAAAATAAAGACATCTATATGTATCTTCTGATGTGTTAAGAACCACATACTTAAAGTAGTTACTTGATCACTTGACCGCCTCTTAGTGTCATTCTCATTCACTTGTCAATCCCTGGTAATTTAGTGTCTGTCTCCACTAACCTATTAAAATTCTATCCTCTATTTGGAGGTCTCTTCTTTTATAGATGAGAAAATAGAAATACAATATTTAGATGACCTGCCCATAGTCTCCTAGGTTATAAATGATATCTCTTGATTGACTAAGGTTTTATTCTGAATACCTTTGAATTGCTCTCTGATGGCTCCTGTTTTCCAACTCCTGTTCCTCCTTCCTGTTCCCTCTCCAAAGTTGTTGTCTTTTACTTTTATGTAATTTTCATGCTTGAATAAATATCTAGTGAAACATTCCTTGTAACAGAGTAAAATAGAAAGGGGAAAAAAAACACTAGCTTCAATAAAACCAATCAGCATTTCAGCCAAATAGAAGTATTTTACAGGAATGATCTTCCATCTTTGCAAGGAAGAAACAAGATTTTCTTTTTTCCCCTTACTCTTCTTAAGGGCCTACTTTGGTCATTATAATTACACAGAATTCAGTCGGGACTTTATTCTTTCCATTTCCATTGTTGTAGTTATTATGTTTAATATTTTCCCAGTTCAGTTTACTTTGCTTTCCATAATAAGTTCTATGTCTCTGCATACTTAACACAATTTTTTTCCCGTCTTCTCCTTCACCTTGGTATTCTATTACATCGAGATACCATTATTTGTTTAGCTAGTCCCTAATCAAAAAAGAATAATGAATAGAGAGCTGGAATCACAGTCCAGAAGCTCCAGGTTCAAGCCCCATCTTTGATTAACCTTGTCTATGTCAGCACAAGGTCCCAGGACACTCTATAGGCAGAATAGGTGCCAACATACATTGGTAGAGAAGGTTCTTTTATCTAGGAGTTTCTTATACCAATGAAATCACAAATTAAGTCCTTATTACCCACCAAAGGGCATTTAATTTAGTTTACTTGGTATTATGAAAATGCTGTTACAAATATTTTGGCACATATGGGACATTTATGACTCTGATCTGGGAATTGGTTCTCTGCATTACACATTGTAGACATTTTAGTTGCTTTTTAAAATAAAAACTACAAATTTATTGACATTGTATTATATTTATCTGGACATTATATTAATATGCCTGACTTTTCTCCAGATTCTCCAACATTGACTATTTTCATCTTTGATCATGTTGTGAATTTTCTCAGTGTGGAATAAAATCTCAGAGTTGATGTTATTATTCAAAATTCATTTTTTTTTTTGGTTAATGATTGGGCTCTGCCTTTGGGATCTTTTCTCAGTTTATACTTTCATTTCCTTTGGGGGTAGATTAATTCATCATATTTATTCAGATTAACATCAAATCTATCTATCCTATCCTAATCTTTCTCCTTAAAAATTTCAAATTTCAGAACATAAAGAGAATAATTCAATACCCAAGGTGACACTCAAAACAGATGAACCCTTCACATTAATCCCAGACTTGCATATAATCCATCTCTCAGTTCTGATTTATTCCAATTTTTTTGGACATTCCTTTCCTCTTGTTTTCTTAATTCTTTCTCACCTCTCATTTAATTCGTCTAATTAACTATAACAGGCTTCAGCTCTGTTCTATTCTTTCCTTCATACCTCATTTCTATTCTTTCCTTCTTCTCAGACATCCCTTTAATCACTCGGATATTGTGATTCTTCTATACTCAGCTTTCTTCCCCAAATACTTGCAATGTGTTAGTATTCATCGGCTTAACTCTATCCCTGGAATACCTATGTAAAAATAAGGGAAATTGACAACTGCAGGTTTTTGAAATTGAAGAAAGGGAATCCTAATGTTATAATGGGATAATTCCTTTATTTGCCCAAGCGGGTTTTCCCTTAACTATACTAATAATTTAAAAAAAAATAATTGTATTAGCATGTAAAATATACTTCTGCTAATACGTTCTTGAACTCTGTCCTGATTTAGAGGCATACTCCGTATTAAGTCAATGAGAAAAAAGATAAAAACATAGTTGGTAATTGCTAAGCCAGGTTATTTTTTTTTTAATTATTTCTTCGAGATCAAACCAAAGCACTTCTCTTGGAAATGGAGTATCCTCTGCGGAGAGATCCGTGAAAGATGGGGATAGAGAATATGGGAATAATAGCTTTTGGAACACAGAATAAGAATAGGGAAAGTAGAAACCAAGCTGGGGTGCTGAATCCTTCTGTTCTCTCTTCTCTGTTCTCACATCCACAGCTGACATCAGGAATTTTTCTTCTTGGCCTAAAGAAGAGACATCATATCAGTCTCCCAGGTAACATGGTAGTAGGGGATGGGACTGAATGAAAAGGCATGTTGCAGAAGGGGAAACTGGGGAATTGGGACTGTCTATAAAATACCTTTATAAGAGATTGGATTCTTGTTATAATTCATTGACTCTATTTTAATTTTACCTTGAATTTCTCTATTCCCACCAATCCCAGTTGTAAGCTTCAAAGTTAAAGTCACTTTGAGGTATTTTGTGGAGACTATGGGATCATTTCCTTTCTCCTTTACATTTCCCCTACTGTTAGTGACTTATGAGTGCACCATATTTTTCTAGAGCTGATTCTAGATCATAATTGTGTCCTTTGCCCCTTTCTCTAATGTCCTTACCATGGTTATCCACACCAGGGCACTGACCAGCAGGCCATACAACACGGCCTTTCCCAGCAGGATCTCATAAAGGAAGGTAGCAGATTGGATACTGTGTTGATAGGACTCTGTGAGGATAGAGACCACATGGTTGTAAAGACACAGTTCTGGCCTCTCCTTATCCGATGTTGCCATCACTGATGGGATAAGGGAGAAACATATTCAAGCAATAAACATTTATTAAATGCCTACTCATAGCCTGGCACTTTTCTAGGCACTGAGGGTACAAAAAGAAGCAAAAGAGAATTCTTGCCCTCAAGGAGCTCCCATATGTGCCCAAGGGATAATGGGACTTTGGTGGCTGGTGAAAGGGGAGGGCAGAGAAGAGAAAAAGAGAGTTACTTACCAGAGGTAATACCACAATCTGAAAGAGAAAATTGAGGACATATTTTATAATCCTTGGCTTTCCTAAAGATCCTATCATTTAGATAGGCCATACAGGTTAAATCATGAATATAGAATATAGATCTATATACCAATATAGATTGGTACTAAAATACATCATGTGGCAGTCAAATTTACATTTGATTTAAAAACCTTAATGCTTTCTGACAGCCCTGGTCCTGTACTTCTTTCCTTGTTACTACTTTGAAAAATAAACCACATTATCTTTAGGTTTTTAGGAAGAATATAAGGTAAGTGGGATGCTCTATAGGCCATACAAGTTGATGATTTGGGTCTGCTATCTACAAGACTCTGGCTAAGAGTGAAGGAGAATGGCAAGCTTGGTTTATCTTATTTATGCAAGAAGAGGTCTTGATTACTCCCAAGGGAATTTAGTCTGACTCTTCTCTCAAGATCCATATTACTAGGAGAGAGCCTTGGAGATAGATTATTGTCTTTCTTTTGTTTTCTGTTTTTTGGATTCTCTGACTTCCTTCTTTGCTTTTGTTTTTGGATTTTCTTGTATCCTGCCCTTGACTTTTTCTGCCTCCCTTTTCCCTCTTTGTGTCTCTGGCTTGGTTTTCTTCTCTTGGTCTCCTTGCCCTCTATAATATCCCCATCCTACTCCAGCTTGTGATGCTTCTCACCTGCCTTTCCCCAGATCTGGTCACTGACATTCTGGGTGACAGGTTTGCTCCGGTTACTTGACCAGGTCTCATTCTCTGCAATGCCATAGAACTGTACTTGGCAACGAAAGTTGTTCTTGGGATTGCGCCAGAAGGGAGCAGAAATCCGGAGGCGGCTGCTCAGGGAGTACCTGGAGTGCTCTTCCTTGGGATGCTCCTTGGAGGGCTCAGGGTCTGTGCTGACCCCAATTTTGGTCTCCTGCCCATTCACCCACCAGCTCAGCTCCACAAGGTCAGGGTAGAAGCCTGTGGCCAGACAGACCAGAGTGGCCTTTCCTTTCTCCCCAATCTCTTCCTCAGATGGCTGAAACACAGTTACCTTTGGGGGAGTCACTCTTTCCAGGTCATCTGAAAAATGGAAAGGGATTGGTACCCAAGACTGGTCAAAGAGTCATATTACCGCAAGAGAGAAGAAGAAAGATATTTTATACACTTGTCTATTTGAAGTTCCCTGTGTATTAAGATATCCTCTTTGTCTGTTAAATAGACTGATAATCTATTTTTCAAGTCCTAGTTAAAATGTTATCCAGGAATTATAGGTTCATCAGTTTAGAGCTTGGAAGGACCTCAATATGATCTTTCCAATTTCTTCATTTTATGTTGAGAAACCTGAAACAAGTTCCCTGATCTACACAAATAGAAGTCATAGGACTTCTAACTCTTGTCCACTTATTTTTTTTAACCCTTCCTTTCTTTCTTAAAGTCAATACAAGTTTTGGTCTCAAAGCAGAAGAGCAGTAAGGGTGGGTCAGTTGGGGTTCAGTGACTTGCCCAAAGTCACACAGCTAGGAAGTATCTGAGGCCAAATTTTAAACTAGATCCTCTTGACTCCAGGCCTGGCACTCTATCCACTGAACCACCTAGCTGCCCTATGTACTTGTAATGTTATATTTTGCATTGTAATTTTCATATGTACTTTGTGTACTTACATATAATTTTTGAATGTACACTTAAATTTTCTACCCAAATACAAATTTTTTGAGTTCAGATGTTTTATTTTGTTTATTTTTATATTTCTCCTAGTGCATAGCAAGTTACTTTGATTATAGTAGATACTTAATAAGTGGTATTATGGTTTAATTGAAGAGACTTTTATTTTTTATTTTTTTTAACCCTTACCTTCCATTTTGGAATCAATACTGTATATTGGTTCCAAGGCAGAAGAGTGGTAAGAGCTAGGTAATGGGGATTAAGTGACTTTCCTAGTTGGAAGTGATCTAAGATGTCACATATTCCATTCCTTTACTGAAGAATGAAATCTATCTAAAATCTGAGTGTCCATCCAGTTTTGGCTTGAACACCTCCAGTGAGAGGGAACTCATCACCTGTTAAAGAATCCTGGACTAATTTGGATAGTCTCAACCTGAGCAGAAATTCTTCCCTAGATTGAGCTGAAATATCCCTCCCTGAAAATTCTACACATTAGTCTTAATTTTCCCCTCTAATGCCAAGAGGGATAAATCCAAAATTCCACAAACAAACTCATCAAACATTAGATTCACATTGTACTCTCCTAAAGTAAAATATATACATTTTGACAGCCTGGGGCCTCTGTCCTTCCACATTCCCTCTTTTCTTATCTCTCATCAAACCCTGAGGAGGAAATGTAATTGTGAAGATTTTAGGCATAATCTGAGGGAAAGGGAAATATTTGAGGGCTAATGAGTCCTGTAGCACCCTTGAGTCAATCACCCAATGGAGACAACTTACTTCTCCAATTTATATGACTGACTCTTCTGATTGGTGCCAATGGGCAAGGGCTAGTAGTAGTGGTACAGACATGATCCTTAAATTTCACTTCTAGGGTTTAATTTCTAAAAACAAACTTTGGGATATGATGATCTCTAACAACCTTTTCAGCTCAAAATCCTATTATTTTCTAAAGGAACAAAATTTCAGGGTAAGAAAGACCCTAGAAAGCAGGAGAGGCAGACTTTGCAATTTATACAAGTGTCTACTTTAAAAAGTCAAACCCAGCTGGTCACTGGTCCTCCCCTCTTAGTTGTATCTTTATCCATTCATTATTATCCTTTTTATCCTCCTCTATCACCACTAAATAAATAATCATTGAAGTGTCCTCCTGGTACAGAGTATTATTCTAGATGTTAAGCTTTCTGTATGCCATTCCATACAAGATGAAGGTGAGAGGGGCAATTATTACCTCTATCTCTGAACTAATATTCTTGAACTGTATAGAGTACAGAGCATTTAAATCTGGAAGAGACCTTAGAGATTTTGAAGTGTAACCCCCTCCTCTTACAGATGGTGTACTTGAGGCCCAGAAAAAAAGTGAGTTACCCAAGGTCACCTAGGTATCTGGCAGAGTGTAGATCCAACCCTGAATCCCTGTCCAAATTTGATGCCTTTTTTGTGACTTCACCCTACCTGGCTGTCAATCCACACTGTCTGCTGGGATCCTTTTCCTTCCACTTTCATTTCCTTTTAAACACTATTTTTGTCCTTTGGAGAAGGTTTGGGAAGCACTCCCCTCCCCTAATCCTTCAGAAGTTTTCTTCAGAAGCAATAAAGGCAATTCAGTTCTCTTAGCCCATTACCCTCTGTCCTAGAAAGGGAAAAGTGAAACTAGAGCCTCTGTTTTTCTTCCATTCTTCCCCCACTTTTCCCTTGTGGATTCAGGTTTTCTTGGATAAGGTCCATTATTAGAAGAGGGGTAGGAAAGATGGGGGGTGAGGAGGGACTCAGGGTGGAACTTGCGATGGGGGAAGCTGGAGCTTTTCCCATGCTATCTTCCAGCACAAATTCTCCCACCAAGAGCTGTTAGGTGCTGGACAGTGATTATGCGGAACCTTAGACAGAGGGGCTAGGGCAATGGCTGGGAGTAGCCGGGAGATGTCCCCTGTGATCCACAGCAGGGTGTGTGGACCAAAAAGTGGCAGAAGACTGGCACAGGAAAACCCCGGCAGCCAGTTCCCTATTTCTGCTGGGCTGAGTTTCTGGTCCATCTCTTCTTTTCATCTGGATCCCAGCCTGCCCTAATCTCCTCACCACCCCCTTACCCTCCACTCCGATCAGGAAAGAGATCGATATGGGATAGGGGGAGGGATGGATGCCTTGGGGATAGAAATGGAAATTGCATGCTCTCTCTGCCATAGCTGCCTCTTCCTAGCTCCGTTCTAGTCTCTGGCCAGAAGGAGTTTTGTCTAGCCAGCGTTGGCCATCCTGTGGCATTGGGACCCTACCAGACCTCCAATGCCCCGTAGGAGCTGCCCCGGTACACTCACCTAGGATGACCAGTCGACTTCCAGACCCAAAAGTCTGGGCTGCATTACTAGAGTCACAGCCCCCGGACTCCTCACAAAAACCTGGCTCCAGAACGTCCTCAGTTCCTTCTCTCTACCCTGGAGACATGAATCCTTCCCTGGGGATTCTCCCTGCCTTCATCAGGACTCTATACAGACTTACCTAGAACGATGAGCCTGGAGCCCGACCCGAAGTAGAGGGTTTCTGCTCACAGCTGGGCAACCCCTTACACAAATGGACTGAAATGGCAGAGGTGGGGTGGGGTGGAAGGAGGGCTGCAATGGAGAGGAGTGGAGGAGGATAGGGGTCCCTATTCCAGTCTGGGAGCAGCCACCACCTCAAGTCTGCCCTACTCCCGTTTAATTGAGGGGGCTTGAATGGGTGTAGAAGACCATGGGAGCTGCCCTCTCTTACCCAGAACTGTCAGCCTGGTTCCGGCTCCAAAGTATAATTGAGCAGCATTAGCACAGAAGCTAGGCCTGTAGCTCAAACTCAGGAACACTGCGAATGGGCTTCCAGCTCCCACCAAGGGTCCCTGGAGCCCTCCATGGCCCCTCACCCCGCGACCCCCACTCCAGTAGTTTCAGAAAAAGGGGAAGGAGGCTAGGTTAGCGTTAGTCTGTATGGATCTGTCAAGGCTGAGATGTAAATGCCATTCCCCAATCCTGTCCCTTAAATCCCCAAGCCCAAGCCTTCTCACCTAGAACGGTGAGTCTGGTTCCAGGTCCAAAATAAACGTCACCGTAGCACAGTAGAAAATCAAAGGCCAAGAATTCTTCTCCATCCTCTAGGGGCCTTCTTCCCCTCATACTCTCCAGAATCAGCAAGACAGTGAAGTGCATATGGTTGGGCGTATTTAAAGCCAAATTAACATTAACAAGGGCAGTTACTCTTAGGGTCTTCAACATTATGGAGGACAAGGCTCCCTATTTCATTATATTATATCATAAAACATGGGGTCCTCATTGGAGTGGGGTCTTTGGGACCATATTTCCACAGACTCCATCTCTTCTGAATCAGCCCCCTGACTCATTCAAATCCAAGAGATTGCCTGCCATATATGTTCCTTGAGACCTTACCCAAATCCAGGGATTAGAGATAAGAATTGGATTGGCAATTGGAGGAAGAAGAGGGCACTGAGTCCCGGCTATTGCTTAGACAGGAATCAAGCAAAGAGTCTCTCAACTGTTGTCTCCAGAGGCTCTCTTCCCCTCCAATCCAACTGTCTTTTCAGATCCCCCAAAAAGGGAAGAGAGAGAGAGTAGTGGACATGCAAAAAGAAAGGGATTTTTGTAAAGGTATTTCATAAACTTGAATCATTGTGCCCCCCCCCCAGTCCCACAATGATAAAGTCTACTACAAGAATAGCCCCTCCTCTTTATCCCTTTCCCTCAACCCAGAGGAAGTTTTGAGGAACGTTTGTGGTAGAGGCTGGTGGAACAATAGAGCTTGGGGGAGGAGTAAAATGGGAAGTGGTGAAGGAACTGAAGAAACTCAGGGGGCCCAGGCAGGGAGTAGATGCATTCCTCCCTAGATGCTACCTGAAGAGGAGTAGCACATTCTGACATTACCTGTGTCCCTTCTGCTTAGACTCCTATTTATAGAGAAGCAGAGTGGGAAGGGCGAAGGTTCAAGGAAGGTGTTTCTCTTAAGCTGAGAGGGGTTAGCTCTCTTAAAGAGGAGGAAACTGAGGTTCAGAGAATTGACATCCTCAGAGTCCTATAGCTAGAGACTGAAGTGGGGCTTAAATCCAGACTTGACTCCATTACAACATAAAGGGTTGGAAGTGTCATGTAATTTTGTCTTTATATCCTTGGTGTTGGACACATGGTAAATTCTTAATATATATAAGTTGATAGATTCTAAGTCTAGCATGCTGTTCACTAGGACTTGACAATTTAGTAAAGCCTCTGGGTTGCTTATAATGATATTTTTATATGCGTAAAATAAAATACATGTTTACAAAAACACTTCTATTGAAGTAATGTTATCAAAATATATTTTTTCAAAGTTCATGGATATGATGGTGATGGAATACTATTGTGCTGTAAGGAATGATGAACAGGATGTTTTCAGAAAAATCTGGAAAGACACCTATGAACTGATGCAGAGTGAAATAAGCAGAACTGGGAGAACATTATATACACAGTAACTACAATATTGTGGAATGATCAAATGTGATAGACTTTGCTATTAACAGCAATACTATGATCCAGGATAATACTGCGGGACATATGACAGAATGCTATCCACTTCTAAAGAAAGAACCGTTGAAGTAGGAATGCAGATGAAAACATATGACTTATCACTTGTTTATTTGGATATATGATTTGAGGTTTTGTTTTTATAAGGTTCACTTACAAAAATGAATAATATGGAAATATGTTTTGCATAATAATATAGACATAACTCATTGAATTGCTTGTCATCTCTAGGAACAGGGAGGGAAGAAGGGAGAGACACAATATGGATCATATAACTCTGGAAAACTTATGTGGAAATTTGTTATTAATATTTTTTAAGTTAATGAACCTCAGGTTAAGAACCTTGTTTTAGGATCTGAAATCATTTTGACTAACAAGTGGGCTGTGGTTTCATGAAGTAGTAAAAACAGAATTAGAGAGTAGACTAAGCTTGTTGTCCTTCTCCTTCCTTTTTTGTGTGTATCTTCTAACTTCTTGCATCTTTATTTTTCCTGCAACCTTAGATGGAATTTGCTTTCTCTAGATCTCCCCCAAGGAAAATAAAAGAAGAGAAGGGTTAATTTCCACATAATTTGACCTATTCACATTCTAGCTGCTCTGTTGTGTTTAATTCTAAGTACCACATTTCAGAAAGACATTAACAATCGGAATCAAATCTACATAAAGACCACTAGAATGGTCAGGATATTTGAAATTTTGTCAGATGCTATCAGGAAAGAAATCTTCTGCAGACAAATTAACCAGTCTTTGCTTGTCTCTAGAGTGCAAAACTCCAGAAGTACTTCCTAATACTCCAAATTGTCCCTAAAGGAAATAATGAAATTCTTCAATAGTTCCTTGTATCATAGTGTTCGAAAAGAAGCTGGATGTCCACTTGAAATGTTTGTTATAGTGAAGTCATAATATAAATGGCAGTTAGTCTAGATAACCTCAAAGGTCCTTTTCAACTTTTAGATTCTAAGATATTCAGTCCTTCTCTGTTAGTGGTATCTTTCTCAATTTAGCACTGGGCAGCAGTTCACAGAGGAGAAAAACTGAAAGATTTAACCCCTTGGAGGATTGAATCTGCATTATTAGAGAGGAATTTGCTAATAATAATAACAAATACTTTGTACAGATTATCTCATTTCAACCTTACAATACACATGGGAAATAGATGCTTTTATTATCCCCATTTCATGGAAGGGGTAACTGATGAGAAATTAAGTGGATGTAAGCAGCCTAAACACAGCTAGTGTTTGAGGTGAGAATTGAACTAAGGTCTTCTTGATTCCAGGACCAGGACCAGAACTGCATCCACTGTAGAGCCTGGATGCCTCTAATAAGTGGATTTAGGGAAAATATGTACAAGACCACTTGGTGTCCCCTGCCTCCTTACACATACCTGCCATCTCTTCTTACCTAGAAGAACAGGTGTCAAAGATGAAAGGATTCTGATAGCTATTGATTCCAAGGCAGAAGAGTGGTAAGGGCTAGGCAATGGGGATTAAGTGATTTGATAAGTGTATGATAAGGGTCATACAGCTGGGAGGTGTCTGAGGCCAGATTTGAACCTAGGACCTCCCATCTCTAGGCCTGTCTTTCAGTCCACTGAGTTACCTAGCTGCCCCCTGAACTAGCATTTAAGAGCTTACCAAGTACCCAGCATTGGGATACCAAGATGACAAGTTCTTCCCAATGGGATATTTTCCTGGTGTCTACCACACTCGATTTTCTTCCTCCCCAAAACAAAATAAATCAAAACAAAACAAATTAACAAATCACAACAAGTGAAATTATTTTAAGAGACTATGGAATAAATGGATAGAAATTAGGAGAGTATCATAAAGGTATAATTTAAAACTTTCCATTAATACATATAGTTGTATGACTTGACATCTCTATAACAATAAATAGTAGAATAGTTCCTGATTTCATTAGGTCAATTCTAAAGTGGAAAGTTTATTAATGTTTCCAGAAGAGTTAAATTTAATTGATGCTGACCATCCCTGAACATTTTACCATTAGCTACCTATCATAAGAGTTGCTTTTCATATATCATCACTGGGAAAAGCCAGTCTGAATCATGAATCCAGAACCCAGAAAACAACTTGAAAAGTCTTAAGCCATGTCTAATGGACCTCTAGCAAATCCACCTCAAAGCACCACAGCATTCACAAAAGTCTATACAGGAAAAATACAAGATGGTGCAATGCCATGACATATCCCTCACCAACCAACCAAGACACTGAACTTTGGGGGAGTGAGAGACTTGGCTGTAACTACAAGAGAAGCTGTGCTGATGGACCCAGGTATCTTCACAAAAGCACAAGAAAGCACAAGCTGGCATCAATTACAGATTATGAAGTACTTTTTAAAATTTTAAACATAAATCTTTTGTATATGAAGTTGTTCTCAATTTTTAGTCATAGATATAAGTGGTTTTGTTTATGCATAGTGAGTATTAACCAAGCTGTACCTTAGGGTAATAATTGATTGGGGGAACCCAGTGGCTTATCTCTTTTTAATAAGTGGGTCTGGCTTACTTACAGGAGTATTTGAACAGAAACAACATGGTGCAAGAGAGCCCAGCAGAAGGGTTTTCCAGGACAAAACCCTGAGATTGTTGACGGCCCTTCTTGTCATGGTCTAATACCTGTTTTTCTAAGACTGACATGGCTCAGGAGAGCATCAGCTTGGATGAACTCTTAGTGTTTCTGGAACAAATCCTTGCCCTTTTATGATGGTCAAAGCTGGTGGGCTGTGTTTGAGTCATCAATCAGAGCTACATTTGTATCTTGCCTACTGCTAAAACAGCTTTTAAAGTGTGTAATAGAATGAGATTTTAAAACAGAGGAAAAATAGTTTCCAGTTGACCTAGGAGGGTTTCCTTACCAAGGAAGACCTGCTACCAATACTATTCCATCTAATGATTAAAAAAGAAAAAGTAATCCAATTAACATGAATTTCAAGGTATTTCAAAAAGAAGAGAAGTCAAAAAAGAGTAGCATGAATGAGGGGTCTTTTTGGCAGTGGAGAGGGATCATCCTACCTCTTTATTTGACCTAGAGTCAGGAAAACCTGAGGTCTCATCCAACTTTCATACTTTCTAGCTAAGAGATCCTGGGCAAGTCATTTAAGTCTTTCCTACCTCAGTCTCCCAACTATAAAATGGGGATAATTATAGAAACTACCTGTCAGAGTTGTTCTGATGATTAAATGAGATAATATTTGTACAATGCTTGGTGCAGTCCCTGGTACAGAATAGATGCCAGATAAATGCTTATTTCTTTGCTTCTGACCCATGGATTGTATTGAAATTAACTTCTTCTAAGTTATGAATGCTTATTCTCTTTAATTTTTTAAAATTTACTTCACATTCATTTCTTAATATATGCTTCATTTCTTCTTTGCCCCAGTGAGTCATGACTTGTAAAGTACACCAAAAACAGGGTGGTATCCAGGTGACTCCGTGGATTGAGTCAGGCCTAGAGACGGGAAGCCTTGAGTTCAAATTTGACCTCAGACACTTCCTAACTGTGTGACACTGAGCAAGTCATTTAAACTCAATTGCTTAGTCTTTACCATTCTTCTGCCTTAAAACTGATACAAAGTATTGATTATAAGATGGAAGGTAAAAAAAAGAACAAAAAAAGGGAATTAAAAATGGAATAGAGTAAAATTTGTCAACACGTCAAGGGATGACAGCTTCCACACTTAGTGTTCCCATCTTCTACAAAGAATAAGGTAGGTATATTTTGTCATTTATTCTCCAGGACCTAGCTTAGTCATTATACTTACACTGTTTTGGTTCTATGTTCTATTTACATTTCTGTATTATTGGAAATATTTTTTCTTATCATGCATATTTTATTCTGTATTAGTTCATATGTCTTCTCAAGATCCTGGGAATTAATCATATTCATAGTTTCTTATGTTACAGTAATATTCCATTACATTCATGGTACCTGATTTGTTTAAATTTTTCCATATTAAGAAAATCTATTTAATTTTTAATTCTTTGCTGTGACAAAAGGTGATGCTATGAATATTTTATGGGAACTCTTTTTCTGTCTTTGGCTTCTTTGAGATATATACCCAGCAGCAGTATCTCTAAATTAAAGGGTATGGATATTTTGGTCACTGAATTTTAGAAAACCACCAACTTCCTAACTCTGCCAACAATCTATTAACATGCTTATCTTTCTACAGCTCCTCTAACATTGACTCTCCATCTTTTTCACCTTTACCAAATTGCTTGGTGTGAGAATTTGTGTTACATTTCTCTTGTGCTAATGATTTGACTGTCAAGGTTTCTTTTCTTAGTTTATGTTTTCACTTTCTTCAGATTCTCATGTTCTTTCCTTCCTTCCTTCCTTCCTTCCTTCCTTCCTTCCTTCCTTCCTTCCTTCCTTCCTTCCTTCCTTCCTTCCTTCCTTCCTTCCTTCCTTCCTTCCTTCCTTCCTTCCTTCCTTCCTTCCTTCCTTTCTTTCTTTCTTTCTTTCTTTCTTTCTTTCTTTCTTTCTTTCTTTCTTTCTTTCTTTCTTTCTTTCTTTCTTTCTTTCTTTCTTTCTTTCTTTCTTTCTTTCTTTCTTTCTTTCTTTCTTTCTTTCTTTCTTTCTTTCTTTCTTTCTTTCTTTCTTTCTTCCTTCCTTCCTTCCTCCCTTCCTCCCTTCCTCCCTTCCTTTCATCCTCCCTTCCTTTCTTCCTGTCTCTTGTTTTAGAATCAATACCGTGTATCAGTTCCAAGGCAGAACAGCTATGAGGGCTAGGCAAGGAGATAAAGTGACTTCTCTAGGATTACACAGCTGGGAAGTGTCTGAAGGCAAATTTGAATGCAGGACCTCCTATCAGTAGGTCTATTGAACCACCTCACTGCTCTATCTCATTAATTTTCTATACCAATAACTCTGAATGTTATATATCCAGTCACAATCTTTCCCATGAACAATTCCAAATGATTAATTCTAGATGAAAATTTTCTATGAACTACAGTCTATGAATTATATAAAATATTTTTCTCCATGAACTGTTACTCACACAGATTTTCTCCTCCTCTACTAGATCCAGATTGCCTTGTACTTCAGCTTTCTTGTTTCTAACTTGGTCAATTTACTATTTTGTCTTCTCTTCTCTTCATCTTCTATCTTTATCATCTCGAGGCCTTGACTAGTTCTCCTTCATACCAGAGACTTTTCTTCTTTTTTCAGACACTGCCTTACTGACTTGACGTTGTGTTTCTCTTGTGTTCAACCCTCTCTTCAAAATATCAGCATCCACTAGCATCCACTAGCCTAGATGCTCCTCTGAACTGCCTGAATAAAGATAGGTGAACTTGTTAACCACATTCATGACAGTCTAGGGGAGGGATGTTAATGTCACAGTGAGTGATCTTCCCCCAATTACCTTCCCTCTGCTCACATTTTTAATGAACTACTTTACTACTTTCCTGAACTCTGAATCTGGAATTGAAAGAATGTTTCCAAATGTAAATCAATGAAGTAAAAAAAAAGAGAAAAGATTGAGGCACTGTCGGTAACAGCTAAGCAAGGCAACATCCTTTTTATTTCTTCAAGGATTAAACCCATCCTTGTTCTCTGTGAGCTTCAGTTCTATTTGAGGAGACTTGTGAAAGATGAAGGTGGAAGTGAAGGGAATATTACTTCTTCTGGAACATGGGATAGGAATAGAGAAAGCCGTAGCCATGATATACTGCTGAATTCTTCTTTCGTCTCCGTTTTTAACTTCACAGCTAGCCTCAGGAATATTTTTTCTTGATCTAAGAAAAAGATAATGACCTTCATTGGTTTTCCAGATAACATGGAAATGTTGGGAACTGAAGAAACTCAGAAGGTAGAATAACCTATGTGGCCTCTCTATAGGAGAAAAGACTCCTGTTGGTGTGCCATGGCTCTAGTCCACCCCATATTTAGGTTTCAATATGAATTTCCCACTCTCACTTAAGTTAAAAAATTCAAGTAATTTTGGGGAGTATTCTCTGGAATTTGGGAGATTATACCCCTTCTCCCCTTCTCTTCTTCTACCCTTAGTAAACCAGGAGGATTCCCACAGGCTGATTCTAGAGAAAAATTGTGTCCCATTTGTGTCCTTTTTCATGCTCTTACCATGGCTCTCCACACCAGGGCACTGACCAGCAGTCCATATAGCATAGCCTTCCCCAGGAGAATCTCATAGAGGAAGGTAGCAGACTGGATACTTTGTTGATAGGACTCTGTGGGAGTAGAAATCTTATATCAGTAAGAAAGCAGTTCTAGCCTCCCCATCTCCATAGTCCTACTATTGATGGGGTAAGGGAAAGGCAAGTTTATATCTGGTGGACAAGAGCTTGTATGTATGTAAAAACATGGTTGCTTGTATGCTGTTTTCCCCATTAGACTATAAGCTCCTCAAGGGCAAGGACTTTTTTTTTTTATCCTGAGGACTTAGTATTGTATGAAGTAGAACCTGTGTGACCCTGGGCAAGTCACTTAGAACCACCTGCCTCACCCTTACCACTCTTCTGCATTGAAACCAATAGGTAAAGGTTTAAGCAAAAAAAAAAAAAACCCTCAAATACTTATTGAGTAATTGGCTGACTAGCTGGCCTGGGCTATGGTTGCTGGCATAGGGGTATAAAATAAGAAAAAAAAAAAGAGAAAGAGAATTTTACTTACCAAAGGTAACTCCACAATCTAAAAGAGAAAAGTAGGGATACATGTCAGAAACCACACAGTAACGTTAATATTAGCTTTTAGGCTATAGCTCAAATTAAATCATGAAGCAAATATCCATAACTTGAATAAAATATAAATTATGATATAGTCTGATTTAATCCTGGCCCTAAATTTCTCCCTTTGCTACTATCATTTTAGAAAATGCTCATTTTCTTGGGCAAATGGAAAGATCTTTTGGATCCTGTAGGAATCACTGAGCTGCACAGATTGGTAGTTGGAGTACTTTCTGTAAGACCTCTGATGCTGACTGAGCAGGAAGGCTGCACCTGAGTTGGTATCTTATTCCTCCAGGAAGTGACCTGGATTACCTATAGCCTAATTCTTCCCCTGTCTGAATAAGTGAACCCTGGGGAGATCCTTGGAGGCACACTATTTTAATTTCCAGTCTATTTGATTATGTCTTATTTTCTATTCTTTCCTTCTCTCTGTCTATCTGTCTGACTGTCTTTCTCTGTCTATCTCTCTCCTTCTTTGGACCTATCTTTTCCCATACCATTTATGTCCTGGTCTAATTGATGAATCTTCTCACCTGCCTTTCCCCAGATCTGGTCACTGACATTCTGGGTGACAGGTTTGCTCCGGTTACTTGACCAGGTCTCATTCTCTGCAATGCCATAGAACTGTACTTGGCAACGAAAGTTGTTCTTGGGATTGCGCCAGAAGGGAGCAGAAATCCGGAGGCGGCTGCTCAGGGAGTAGCTCGAGTGCTCTTCCTTGGGATGCTCCTTGGAGGGCTCAGGGTCTGTGCTGACCCCAATTTTGGTCTCCTGCCCATTCACCCACCAGCTCAGCTCCACAAGGTCAGGGTAGAAGCCTGTGGCCAGACAGACCAGAGTGGCCTTTCCTTTCTCCCCAATCTCTTCCTCAGATGGCTGAAACACAGTTACCTTTGGGGGAGTCACTCTTTCCAGGTCATCTGAAAAATAGAAAGAGTTTGGGACCCAGAACTACTCACAGAGCTATCTTTTTAGGGAAAGAAAAGAGAAAGAATATTAGATTAACATCACTTACTCAGTTTAGTATTGCCAGCTGCCTTTTGGATATTTCAAACTGGATTACCCTTAGATCTCTCCAAACCAACATATCCAAAACAGAACTAATTTTTTTTTTCATCTTCCATCCTTCTCTTCTTCCAAATATTTTTATTACTATCAAAGTTACTACCCTACTTCAGGTTACTCAGGCTTTATCCTTAATGGCATCACTCTCACTAATTAAAAATATCCTCATTGTTCTCAAATCTTTGTCTCCTATGACTACCCTTTCTCTCACCCTCAAAGCTACTGGCCTCATTACCTCATACCTGTACTATTTAAATAGCCTTCTGATTGGTCTTGTTGCCTCAAGTCTCTCCCCAGTCCAATCCCTCTTCCACTCAGCTTCCAAAGCCATCTTACTATTGCAAAGGTTGGACCTTGTCACCAATTCCATTCCCATCCTCCCCTGAACACCTAATGCATTGCAGTGGCTCCCCATTACTTCTTATAATTATTATTGTATTTCTATTGTGTTTGTGCATTATTAGCCTGTATTTTTTTTGATGGAATCATTCAGATACTAAATTATACTTCCTTCTTTTGTCTAGTCTAACAGGTAGTCGGTGTTATGGAAAAATTATGGGAAATGGTTGAGATAAGAATAGTGTTGAAGATTTGGCCTTCAATGAATGCTTATTTGAAAATGGGACTGGCTAATAAGTGGGATAGTTAGATGCAGATGCTTTTGCATATTAAAGGAATAATATTTATTTTCTAAGGCAGTGAGATTGTAAAGAATGTGGGGCCAGGCTTTTGTGGGTCATCTTTTAAATCTAGATTTTGAGAGGTGAAAAATGCTCCAGAGAGGAAACAAGTGACCAGAATCATATAGAAAAAAATTAGACTAAGTTTGAGCCTTGACACTGCCACTCTTTGAGGTCATTTCATATTTCTTACTGGTAAAATGAATAAGGAATTTCTAAGATCTTTTCTAGCTCTAGCTATCAATGATTTCATTTTCACCCATTCTAATTACCAACTCAAAAAAGCTTTTTTCAGCCCTGATCAATGAATTCAGAATGATCAGAGAAACAAATTATTGTTTTATCCTCCCTAGTCTAGGGTATACCAGAAGAATTTTCTGCAGGATTCTGCTTAGATTATGAGTGTGGGTGCTCTCTTATTTGGATTTCCTTCTCTTCTTTGTGAAGAGTGGCCCTTTGGGATCAGAGGCCCTTTGAGATCAGAAGCATAGGCTTCCCTTGGGACATGATCCTAAGACATGACTATGCACATCTAGCAAAGGAAATGGGTTATTGGCCAAATATGCACAAAAGCTATTGCTGTCTTGCCATGCCATTGTCTGTGATCCCTGCAAAAGGATTTATACTTATGATTTTGTAGGTCTGGAATCTCCTTTTCATTAGCACATTACCTACCTCTGGGAAATGAAGTACCTAAGGATTTGGCAAATAATTTCACAGAATCATATATTTATCCAGTGTATGTTATATGGAAAGTACTGGTGGTAGGCACTGGAAGGATTCCAAAGAACAAATTTCCTTTGTTAACAGAGAAACAGAAAGCTAGCTGTCTAGAGGTGACAACTGCTCAACTGGATATAAATCAAGAAATCTAGAAGGTTATCTTGATTATTTACACTAGAATCTCCCAACTATTATTATCCTTGCCATTAAAATATTTCCTGAATATGTTCAAGATAATGATTTTTGCCATCGGCTCTGTTATATTTCAGTAATTCAGCAGACTATTTACTTGGTACTTTGGGATTAGGAAGGTGTCCTGCCAACATGTTATCTTGAAAATTCCCACCCTTGCACATCTTTTGACTTTTCTGCTTAGCATACTGAGGCATCACCTGGGGAAGGGGCTAAATAAAAATGGAGAAAAGAAGTGGGGAAAGGAGCTCAGCTAGCAGGGCCTTTGGCTAGAGAATATTGTCTGTGTTCACCTCTCTGGACAGGAGCCAGAAATCTTGGGCAGAAGAATATGTGGTATAGTACAAAGAGTGTTGGATCTGGAAACAAAGAATCTGGGTCCAAATACTGCCCCTGCCACTTACTACTTGTGTGTCTCGAGACCTCTCTTTCCTCATATATAAAATGAGGGATTTTTTGTTGATCTCTACATTTTCCTCCAGTTCTAAATGATCACACCCTTAAAAGAAACACTGCCTGTATTTACCTCCAAACCCAGATTTACCTTGACCCTTTATTTCTACCTTCCCTTCCCCAACCCTCTTCCATGTTCCCTCAGAGCATAATGCTGCCACATGTTTACTTAACATTTTGTTTTATTCCACTTTAGGGAATTTAGCTGTACTTACCCCTGGTAGATATCTTGTCCTATCAAAGCATATGTTCTAAGATTCAGAGAGGTAGGATCGCTTTTCTCCTCTCTATGGCTTCTAACTACTCAGGTAGTTAGTATTTCAAACCTGAACTGTTTCCCCAGGCTTGGTTTTCTTACATGGAACCCAACACCCACTGGACCCAGATAAAATTCTTCCTTTATTTAGTATAGGAACTATAGGTTCCCCCTTTCCTATGAGCAATGCAACCCCCTTTCTTGGCTTTGACCTTGCTGATCTCAAAAAGCATTATCTCTGTCTTCTTAAAATTAGCTCAAGCAAGACTGAAGGGAACTTAGGGAGACTATGAGAGACTGAGACAGAGAGGAAATGAAGACATGGACTGACTACAGTTGCAGATGAGATAGAGACCGAGGGACAGAAAGATAGACTTGTAAAGAAGGAGGTGAGAATGCAGAATTGGGTGAGGAAATGGGAAAGAGGAAAAAGTAGAGAAAAACATATTGGCAAATGCACTAAGAAATTGAAGCTCATTAGAGACCAAGGACACGAACAAAAGGAACTACAACATATTACCTAAATGTGTAAGAAGAGGAGTTCCTGAGATGAAGAGCTCGGCATCGTGGAGTAGAAGCAGACAGAACAAATCAAGAAAAACAAGCCAGAGATGGAAGGCAGAGAGGACCGCGGCAGATCTGGAGAAGCAAAGTTCATTCAGGCTGCATCTTTGCTCCCACTACCAGTTCCAAGGACAAATCAATGGGAAACAAACTCTTGTGCCCCCCACTCAGGTCCCCATTCAATGTGGGATTCCCATACCTGTCACTACAAGCATGGTTCCATCTCCAAAAGTAAGGGGTGTATTGTAGCACAGCCCCAAACTGCTGCTGTAAAACCAATGTCTATATCCCTTTCACTTCCTTCCTTCTCTGAAATGAGATCCCATTTGAACTCTGGTGGGAATAGTGATGAGTTCCTGGGCTCTGACTGGACTCACTGCAGACAAAGACATTTGGCTAGAAGATGATCAGGGTTGAAGAAGAAAAGTTTTCAAAGTACAATTTGAAGTCAGTAGAAGGCAGAGAGGAACAGACGTACATAGAGAGTGATGCTGAATGCATATTCACTGAATGGAATTTACTTGACAACCAAAAGAAACAGAAAGAGATGCACAAAAAGGATAAACTGAGAGGTTCGTGTTAAAGTGGCACAGAATTGAAGAGAAATACATGGACCAAGGACTCCTGGGCTGGAGAAAGAAAATTTCTTTGGGTGAGCATCAACTTGGGTTGTACCAAAGCAATGATGAAAGATCTGGGGAATGAAAGGGTTAAAGTTTGCTGTGGTGTCTTAGGAATAGAGGATAAGAATCCAGAAGTAAGATACAGTACCATTCCCCTAGATCCCATTCCTTACCCAGGACTATAAGGTGAGTCCCCTTTCCAAAGTATTACTCCCTATTGTTACACATCAAGAAAGTATTGTGACAAAACCCAGGGAATCATGAGCAGAAGAGTCTGTCTTATTAACCCATGTCCCTTCTAGATGGCCAAAAGAAGGGAGAGAAGCTTACCTCTCATTTTATCTCTCAAGCAGTTTTTTCCCTTTTTTGTCCTCTTTTCTCTTCCTTTGGCTATATCTCTCAGTTTCCCATTCTGCCACTGCTAGTATCCTGGGATCTCACCCTGCTGCCCCCTTGCCTCCCCCCAGGCCACTGGAATCTATGGCATGGGAGAAACTACTTTGCTTACCTGCAACAAACAGCCTGGTGCCACTGCCAAAGTATTGTCTTTCATTACTCACACACCAATAGAGACTGGAAGAAAAACTATCTCTCCTTGCTCTTCCCTCCTCGACTCAAGTCTTCTAAGTGCCCTATTACCATTCCTTAAGAGCATTTTCATTTCAGAAATAAAAATACTGTCTTTATTCCTGGTGTTTCTATGGCTATGAAATATAGTTTGAACAATCCTCATTTCCTTTTTTATTACTTTGGCCCCCAAATAGTCAATGAAATTTTGAGACTGTTGAGAAATTTCCCCCCGCCCCCCCCCACCATTTCCAAGAATGAGTTCATAAGAAAAACAGATTTAGAGAAAACCTCAGAAGCCATCTCTTCCAATATCCTTGTTTGTAACTTGCCAAAGGTTAGTAAATAAGTCAGGATTTGAACTCAGACTCTCTGACTCAAAAATTTAATTTTCTTCCACCATACCATACTACCTTCACATCCAATCTTCATCAGTCTGAGAGAAAATAAGGGAAATCTACTGAGTGATATTAGGATTAATAAGATGACCTCCTCTTATCTAGGAGTCTGTCTGAAATCTGAAATCAAGTAGCATCCATTCCAGTCATTGACAAAATCCCTCTGGCTAGAAACAGTCTTTTGCTTTTGATCATGAGAGACAGGCATTTGTATCTGCCCCAGAAAAAACAACAACACAAAAATCCAACTCTATAGCTCAAGTCCCTCTGCACTCCACCCCTATCCATCCATCCCATACCCCTCTTCCCAGGATTATAGATAGCCTCTCTAGTACAAGTTTACACTTACCAACAATGATAAGCTGGGTCCCCATACCAAAGTACTGTGTGTTTCCAGTACACAGTCTCTGAACTTCGTTTCAAATCTCCTCTTGTCTATATCCTACCCCAAAGTCTCCAATATGTACTGAACCACACCCAGGATTCAGAAAGAAGACTTAGCAGTATCCCTAGATCTCTGGTTTCCCAGCCTAGGACTTGAGAAAGTTGGGAGAGAGGGTACTCATACTTGTGTCCTGTAAAATTCAACTTAAGATAGACACATGAAGACCCCTGCAGAAAATCCATTGGCAGTGGGAATGGATGAAGGAATTTTAGGACCCTTCCGCCAAATGTCCTGGAGTCTTAAATACATCATAGAATCATAAAATTTCAGAGTTGTATTGCAGAGGTTTCCCAATCCAACTCAAGGCAGAAAAAGAAACTTTTCTACTATTACTAAACAATTGTTCATCCAGCCTCTGCATGTTGAAAAATTTGACCAGTGACATCCTAAGTCATCCAGATCCCCTTTTGGATAGTTCTCCATGTCAGGAAGTTTTCCTTCCCGTATGTTTCCTCTGACTTCCTAGAGGATCAACGTTGATTGACTCATTTATTTTTCCCCACCCTAATACAAAATTTTCAGGTCATAAGTTGGATAAGGAGATTTCTGAGGACATTAAGTTTTCATGGGATTCATTCTATAGGACACTGAGTCCCTTAGATGAATGAGATCATGGGGGCTATATCTTTCCTCCCTTTGAAGGTCCCTCTGTTGATCTTTTTTCCACCTCCCTCCAGCCTCACTCAAACTTCTCAAAACCTTACCTACAATTGTAAGCTTGGTCCCTGGTCCAAAGAATACTTCGTAGTTGGCACACTATGACATAACAGCTCAAAAAAAGGGAATTGGGGACCAGCACTACCACAGAACAGCCCAGGGAATAAGAGGATATCTTACCCAATACTATGAGTCTGGTGCCTTTTCCGAAGTATAATTCAGTGTTGGTCACAGTGATACAAGGTGTGGATGAAAGTTAATCAGTATCCTGGAGCTGTTTGCCCTTGGACAGAGAGCTGTAATGACCTTGCCAAAACGATGGGGATAGAGACCTCTTCCTGTATTATACTTCACAAGGATGGTCCAGAAAACTTTCAGTTCTCTCACTCTTTATATCTATCAATGGCTATACAGATTTAAGAATTTTATTGCCAATTTCTTCAGAGTCCATCCTTGAGGGGGTCTCAAGGGAAGAAAGGCTTTGTTGTCTCCTCCACTTGTGCCTTGTGTAAATATTCTTTCTCTAATGAAAAGGAGAGCAGCACTAGGATACACATGTCATGGAAAATGGAAGTGGATCTTTTCGGAGCAAAGATGTCTTTAGTTTCTTCCTCTCTGAATTTAAGGAATGAATATTATAGGTCAGGCAAATAATCCACTCGATAGCCTCTTGAAGGGATAACCTCTCAGTGGGGATTTCGGATGGACTACAATTGCCTTCTCTTCATCTGTAAACTAATATGTGAGATTTTCTTAAGGCTCCAATTCTCTCTTCTACAGAAGATTGTATCTCAGTTCAGCCTCTTCTAAGGAATTCTACTTGTGTCTTGTTCAGAAGTAGGGGACATTTTTCTGTAGCATTTCTGGGATCTCTGGGTTTTAACATTGTTATGTATATATGCCCAGGTAGAGGGGCTTTGCTTTCCATCTTGAATCCAAGTGCTTCCCAGATTGGAGACATTTGCCAAAGGTTAGAAGCAGTGACAGCTGCAATGCAGATCTACTTGTTCTCCCTAAGGAGGATTTTGTAAAGGCACACCATAGAATTGAATCATTGTGGCCCCCTGTCCCCACAATGTTACAGTCTTGTACATAAACAACTCCTCCCTCAGACCCACCTCTCAGAACCAGAAGGAAACCACAAGAACAGCTGCTCTGTGCTCACTCTGTGTGTTGAGTGGTGGGTAGCATTCAAGGTGAATATAGATATATTGGTGTATGTGGGCTGAGTCAGCGGTCTCCTACCTCACTCTTGCTGCCATTCATAGTATACTCTCCATAGTGTGAGCACTCTAGTGGGCTCCCTACAGGGAACAATGGCTTTTCAAGAAGTCTCTTGCTCCTCCCTAACCCCTCTTCCCTACTCCATCAACATTCAAAATTCTTGGGCTCCTGAGTTTCAGGTGTGGTTCTGTTGTTGTCTCTCAAACACAAGTATATAAAGGGTTTATCTATTTCTTTGGATCCAGATGCTTAACCATCCAGGCTGTATAAAATGGAAAATTCAATGGATTCAGAATAAAAGAAGTCAGTTCTACTACTTAACATGAATGACTTTGGGCAAATTGTTTCTACTTTAGTCTCCTCATCTAGAAAACGAGAGAGTTGAATTAGTACATTTCTGAGGCTCTTTCCAGGGCTACAGTCAGATTCTATGGCATTTTTTCTCCAAGTCACTGCACAGTCCCATATTTGAGCCCCAAGCAAGTACAATGAAGAAGTCCTTGGAATCTGCTTTTAAAAGAAAAATATTTATTCATTTTAAAATAGAATTTATTCCCAGTTATCTCAGCCCCTCCTCTTCCTGCACTTTAGAAGGTATCACCCCCCCCCAAAAGATATATATATATATATATATATATATATATATATATATACTATAAATTGTATCTTTTGTATTTCTATTTTTCAGTTCATTCTTGGGAAGTAGACATTCATAAGTTATTTTTTAAATATGAATTCTGTAACCATATATATTGTTCCCTTGGTTCTACTTATTTCATTCTTCATTGTTTCATATAGATCTTTCTAAGTCTTTTTTTTTTTAAATAACCTGCTCAGAACCAGGAGAATATTCTGCACAGCAACAGCAATATTGTGGAATGATCAAATGTGTTAGACTTTGCTGTTAACAGCAATACAATGATCCAGGGCAATTCTGAAGGACATATGAAAAAGAATGCTACCCACTTCTAGAGAAAGAATTGTTGGAGTGGGAATACACATGAAAACATATGATTTATCACTTGTTTATTTGGATATATGATTTGAGGTTTTACTTTCATAAGATTATTCATTTACAAAAATTAATAATATTAAAATATGTTTTGTGTGATACTACATGTATAACCCAGACTAAATTGTTTGACAGTTCTGGGAAGGGAAGGGAAGAAGGGAGAGAGACAATATGGGTCATATAAATTTGGAAAACCTACATGGAAATTTATTATTAAAATAAAAACAATTTAAAAATTAACTGCTCATCATTTCTTACAGTGCAGTAGTATTTCATTACAATTGTATGCCACAATTTGTTCAGCCATTCTCCAATAGATGGACATCCCCTTGATTTCTAGCTCTTTGCCACCATAAAAAGAGCTATATAAATATTTTGAAATATATAGAGCAGCAACGCTGAACCTATGGCACAGGTGCCAAAGATGGTATGCAAAGTGCTCTCTGTGGATACACCCTTACCACCCCATCACCTCCAACACCTCCCACCCAGAGTTTGTTAATAGAAAGGCAGATGAACTTGGGCAGAGTTCCTTCCCTCCCCCTCGCCATACTCACCTCTTATCACCCACCCCTTTGCCCAGCAGCCCAATGGGAGCTCTTCCTCCCTCCCCTGTCTGGGGTAAGAGGTTTAGGGCATGGAACAGCACTTGGTCTGGGGAGTGATGTAGGGGCAGGACCTGGCACTCTGTCTCTAAAAGGTTCACCATCACTGATATAGAGTCTTCCTCTTTCCCTAATCTCCTTGATAAACATATCCAGCAATACTCTTGCTAGGCTCAGAGAACATACACAATTTTATAAGTCTGATGATAATTTCAAATTGCTCTTCAAAACGGTTGGATCAGTTTACAGTTCTACCAACAGTGCCTTAATGTCTCCTTTTTCCCACATCCCCTTCAACATTTTTCATTTTGCCCTTTGATCATTTTAGTAATCTGATAGGTATGAGAAGATATCTCAGAATTGTTTTGATTTGCATTTCTCTAATCATTAGTTATTTAGAGCATTTTCATATATTGTATATGACTTTGATTTATTCATTAAAAACTGTCTTCATATTTTTGTGCCCATTTCTTAACTGGGACTTGGCTCTTAATCTTACAAATTTGATAAAGTTCTCTCTATATTTTATATATGAAATCTCTCTCCAAAAACATCTATAAAATTTTCCCCTCTCCCAATTTTCTGCTCCCCCCCATCATAGCTATATTGGTTTTATGTATACAAAACCTTTTAATTCAACATAATCACAATTATTCATCTTACATCTCACAATTTTCTACAAGTCTTATTTACTCGTAAATTCCTCTCCCATCGATAAATCTGATAGGTAATATGTTCCATGTTCATCTAATTTATTTGTTATATTTCCTCTTATCTTATCTCATGTTTCTTTTTTTTTTTATCTTAGTTGTAAGAGAGAAAAATCTGATTCAGCATGTAAGAAAAGCACCTAAGCAGGGGAGAAGCAAGGGAAGATAGAGAATTCTGGGTAAGAACAGAAGAGCTGAGAAGATTCAAAGCCTACTTCACTTCTCTTTGGGAACTCCTCAAGGGTGGTTGATCTAAGAAATCTCTGAGGCAGAGGACATTCTGAGCATTTACCATCTCTCTCTATGAACCCAAACCCCCTGGCTCCAGCTGATGAGAAAAGGGGTGGATAGAACTTTTATTACAAAGCCATCCATCCAAAGAAGCCTTTCCTCTCCATCCCCTAAAGTTGTCCTTGAACTTTATACTACAATTAGAATAGAAGTCAGTACAACTCTCACAATTGACCTAGGACTGTCAGGCAAGCCGACTGATCCTTCAGGATTTTGAGGAGGAGGTCAGTGTTAGCTCTTAGGGATCTCCTATTTCCCACTTCCCACTTCCCTTACTGAACAACCCTACTCTCCCTGTCTTTGTGTGTCCCTTTAGAATAAATAGTTATTCTTTAGTTCAAGTGCCTGCCTCATAATATCCAGGGAGAGAGACATGAAGCTTGGGGAGAAAGGCTGTACTTTCTCCTCAAGAAGGTAGAATCAGTTTCAGTCCTTAACTTTACATTCCACTCAGTCTCTGAAGGGATATAATCTGTTCCTTCCACAGACAATTTGAGCTGTCCTCACTAGGGAAAGAGAGGGGAGGACTAATCTCCACCCTCTCTCCATCTTCTGACTCCATCCCATCTCTCTCATTCTCTATTTTCAAAATATACATACTGAGTGGCTCCATTTCTCCATCCATTACATAGTGAATGGTGTAAGATATTGGTCTATGCATAGTTTCTGCCAAACCACTTTCTAATTTCCAGAATTTTTTTTTACCAACTAGTGAGTTCTTAGCCGAAAAATTTGGATTTATAGTTTGTCAAATATATTGTTATTATAATATTTTACTATTGTTTGTTATATGTCTATTCTGTTCTACTGATCATCTATCTTCTAGAATGTGGTTGGTCATTAAAATTATCAGACTTTTAAAGTTTTTCAAAGTTGTTTGACTTTATAGCATTGTTGTCATTATAGAAGTTGTTCTGGTTCTGCTCACTTTTCTCTCTAGCAGTTAATATAAAATTTCCCATGTCTCTTTAAATAGCTATCTGAATCTCTGAATCCCTTTCATCATTTCTTATGGCACAGTAATGTTACATTTTATTCATATTCCACATTTTATTTAACCATGCCCCAACTTATATGTGCCCTTGAATCCCCACCCTTTTTACAATTTAAAAAAGAGCTTCTATGATATGGATGTTTTACTTTTGTCATTAATTTCTTTGAACACAGGCTTAGAGGTGGTATCTGTGGATCAAACAGTACACAATTCAGTGACTTTGGGGACATAGTACCAAATTGCTTTTCAGAACTGGATCAATTTTTATTTCTACCAACAGTGATTTTGTATACCCCCTCATTCTCTACAATAATTGTCATTTTCTTTTTTGTTGTATTTGCTGAATTAATGATGTGAGATAGAACCATAGAGTTGGTTTAACTTTCATTTCTATTTTCATTAATTACTTGTACTATTGATTTCCATATAGTAATTTTTTATGTTTTTGTTTTTTTTTTTGTTTACACCTGGTTTATTTTTTTATTTAATTGATTAACTTAATGCAGAATCCAGGTAAGCTTCACTAATACATAAATGAGTCCAGGAAAAAGAAGGCTTTCTTTTTACCCCCAAAGGACACATAGTGGCACTCAAATCTAGGGTTTAGGTCTTTTGGCTCTCATTCAGTACTCTGCATAGTATGCTATTAGGTTAGGTCACTCAGCAAAAATCTTTCCTGAGCCAGGAAAGGATGGATAGTTAGATATTAGTGTTGAAGATGTCGATGATGATGATGTTGATGATGATGATGATGATGATGATGACTGAATTTGAAGTTGGAGGGTTTTTTTCAATTGAACCTTTCTGACCTTTCCCACTGTAATAATTAAAATTTTCTCGTCTTCAACCTCTTTTACCCTTCCATTGAATTGGTCTTCTCTTTCCTTCTATTCATGTGCTTCTTTATGAAATATAAAATTACCCCATTTTATTTATTTTGCAATTTCTTTTAGGATTATCCTCTTTTTTTACCCCTAGTATATATATATGTATATGTATATATATATATATACATATACATATATATGTTTCTTTTTTACATTTCATCCTATATGGTTTGTCACTGTTCCCTCTAAGTATACTTCTAGTTACTGTGATGATAATAACAAATTTTAAGAGTTACCAATACCATATTTTTTTATAGAAATACAAATTATTTGAACTTATTGGGTCTCTTAAAAAAGTTTTATTTTTTTCCCTTTCTTAATTACCTTTTGGTGTGTCTCTTGAGTTCTGTGTTTGGGCATCAAATTTTCTGTTTAAATCAGGTCTTTTCTTTAGGAATGCTTGGAAGTTTTTTGTTTTATTAAATGACCATACTTTCCCCTGTAAGAATATAGTTAATTTTTCTGGGTAGTTTATTCTTGGCTGTAGACCCAGTTCCCTTGCTTTTAGGAATATATTCCATGCCTTCTGGTCCTTCAGTGTGAGTGCAGCCAAGTCCTGTGTTATCCTAACTGTGGTTCCATGATATCTGAATGGTTTCTTCTTAGCAGTTTGTAGTATCTTTTCCTTGGTCTGGTAGTTCTTAAATTTGGCTATAACATTCCTGGGTGTTGTCAATTGGGGATTAAATGCAAGAGGTGATCTGTGGATCCTTTCAATTTCCACTTTTCCCTCTTGTTCAAGAATGTTGGGGCAGTTTTCTTGGATAATTTCCTGTAGAATAATGTTCAGGCTTTTTCTTTTGTCATGATTTTCTGGTAGTCCAATAATTCTTATTTTCTCTTCTGGGTCTATTTTCCATGACTTTAGTTTTATCAATGAGGTGTTTCATATTTTCCTCAATTTTTTCATTCTTTTGATTTTGTTTTTTAGACTCTTGCTATCTTGTGAAGTAATTTGCTTCAAGTTGTTCCATTCTAATTTTCAAAGCCTGAATTTCATCCCTGGCTTTTTGGATATCCTCCTTCTGCTCTGTTTTTCTTTGTAGGTCATCTTTCACTTTCTTTGCCTCATTTTCAAGCTGGTCAATTTTAGCTTTCAAGACATTAGTTTCTTGTTTTATTTCATGTACCTCTATTTCCAGATGACTTATTTTGCTTTTAAAATTCTTTTCCCAATGGTCTTCAGCCTCTCTTAATTGTTTTTTTTTAGTTCTTCCAAAGCCTGTGTCCGATTCATTGGAGTTTCTGCATTTTTGGTTAGTGTTCCTTGGTCCTCCTCTGTTCCATTTACTCTTTGTTCATTATCTGGATAGATACTGTCGATTATATATTTTTTTCCTTTTCTGTGGTCTACTCATATTTTTTTTTTCCTTCTTTCCCCCCTGTCATTGACTGTAATCTTGCTTCTCTGATTATTTTCTGTATCTGTGGGTTTGGGCTATTCTGTCCTCAAGGGGCTTCTTCTCTGCTCTGCTGGCTGACTAGATTAGGCTGATGGAGGATTAATGATCCCTGCAGGTTTGATCTTCGTCAACTGGCAGCAGAAGGTGTAGATGAAGCTGTGGAGGTTGAAAGGATCTGTCTTCCCACCCTGTTATCAAGGTATTCTATAGTGGTTACAGCTTTTACCCTGGGATCTGTGTCAACAGTACAGTACAGTACAGTAGCTCTCAGCACAGTAGGTGGGGGAAGGGTGTTGGAGATTGAGTTTCCTTGCCCTCTGAAGGATTCTTATATGCTCTCTTGATAGACTAGATTAAGCCAGGGTGAAGCTGATAGGCCAAAACCTTGAGAAGTAGAGGCCCAAAATGGAGAGTAGTGGCTGTGACTAGTCTGCCCTCCTATCCATGCCTCTCCTCCACCTGCCTCCCTGCCAGCTGTGGTTAGAACCCTGAGCCTGGCATAGCTGTGGCAGCAAGGCACTCCCTCCAGACTGGAGTCTGAGGTTCCAGCAATCATCGGAGACTCAGCACAGTAGATGGAGGAAGGATCCTGGGACCTTCCTTCTTCCTTTTCCATAAACCCAAGAATTCAGCCTTCTCTGTGTACCTTTTAACTTGAATTGAGCAGGAGAGTACCCTGACTCTGTCCTGTTGTTAGATTTAGTTTTCTGTCCTCTTGAAGCACTTTGTTTTTGATTGGTATAGAAGGGTTGTCACAGAGGTCTGGACTTTTGCTGCTTCTAAGCAGTCATCTTGACTCTGCCCCCTCCATATAGTTATTGATAACATGTATTTCTTCTCTGGAGAATTGTTGACTCACATACTTTAACCACATCTACTTCTACTAAATTTGTGAAACATAGATTATAGCCTGAAAGCCTAACTGAAGGAAACAAATTTCCTGCTTTTCATAACCACTAATATGAAAATCATGCAACCATTTTGAAAACAAGATATTTTTTCTCTGCCAGTGTTTATAAGACCTAAATCAAATTGTGGGAGTGTCGAGGATGCACTTTTGAGATCATATAACTGAAGAAAGTATAAGAGTGTGTATGTAATGTATAATATCAAGTTGTTAGGCAAAATTAGAAACAAAATATAATTCTGTTCTGGGAAAAATAACTAGGTGAATCATAATATTATTGTGCCTGGGTATGTATTTTTTTTTAAACTGTGTAAGAGACAAACCAGTCTTCATCTGATACTCCTTTACAAAGATATCCTTAAGGCAATGATTAGAGGAGCCCAATGAAATAAATAATAGCAAAGCCATAACTTCAATATCAGGTTTGTCCATAGCTACTGTATCCCAAAGTAAAAGGGGTCAAGTAAGCAAGAGTAAATATTTTTGTAGTTATTGTATCTGTTGAAGACAATTGAATGTCTGGTTTATTCCATTCATTCAATACAAGTAAAGCCTAAGTGTAGGTACCAAAATCATGAAAGTATTTGTAAATAAAAAGTATTGTAAATATTGTTCCTAAGATTATGACATATATGGAAGAAACCATGGACCTTTTAGTAGCTACATCCTCTGTATTAATTACTCAGCTAAGTAGCACAGTAGACAAAACAACAGACTTGAAGTTAGAAAGAGCAAACCTGATTTTTAGATTGTGTATTTTTGGTAGTTTTGCTGAGGAGAAGACCTTCCTCGCCACTAGTTAAAAGAGTTGACCAAGAAAGTTGGTGGAATGAAATTATAATCTTCCTTTGCAGAGAAAGAGCTTTCTAGTCTTAAAACCCTCAGTGGAGAGTAGTAGAATGAGTAGCAAGTGGATTAAAGAGGCTGCCCCTCAGTTAAAGGCTATAGATAAAGTATAGAGGGAAGTTGAAAAAAATCATTGAAAAAATTGTGCCCTCTCTTACCAAAGAAAGACTTATTAACTAATGCATCCTCTTGGAAATATATAGAACCCATAGAGAGCAGACATGTGATGCTACACAGAGAAGAGAAGAAATAAACTATTTACAGAGTAAGCCCAACACTAAGAAACAGAATGACATCACCAGAAAATCAGATCAGAGGAGTAAGTTGCTCTTCTTCATATATACCAAAGTTATATACACTTCTCACGTGGAGCTACATCCCACATGTAATTCCCATGTATATCTTTTCTTCCCACTGAATGTATGCTTGAGGTAGAATCAATTCAAGATTTAATGGGACATGTTGATGATATTGATGCTGCTGCTGCTGTTGCTGTTGCTGATGATGATGTTACTTAAATTAATCTAAGTAAAAGTATCCACTTGGGGAGATAGGAATCAGCTATGCTTGGAATGGAAATTAGAAGTCATTTAGTCTAACTTTATTGTTTTATAGATAAAGAAATTGTGACCCTTAGAAGTTAAGAAGCTCACTGATAGTCATACAAAGTAATGAATGGCATAATCAGGATTTGAATCAAGTCATTTGACAATTATTGTTCTTTTCTTCAAATCTATCATTCTTTCCACTGTACCATGCTGCTTAGAATTCTTTTATCTTTTGACTTAATTTTATAAGAGATGAGATTTTATTTTGGCAGTAAAAAACTTAGTTAACAAAATAAACTAATCATTAGCTATTTAAAAAGCATGTTCAACAGAATAAAAGTCACCTTGCTAGACTAAACTACCAGGTATACAAGAGTGCTCTCTAGTGGTGACTCAATTAAATGTCAGGCAAGTGACCCTTGTATTTCAAGGAGGGAAAAAAAGAGATGTGTCATTGCTTAATTAATTCATATATAGCAAAAAATACATGGAAGATCCAATTTCTATTTTCTCATCAACTCTCAGAAATCCATTTCATCTAATTTGGTTAAATTTCATGTTGTTGACTGTTTTATTTTTTTTTCCTATTTATACATCTAAGGGAATGGTTGAGAATTTGATGGATTTTGATGATAAGATTAGGAATTTAAAAGGGACCTTTTAAGTCATTTGGTCCAACTTCCATAGTTTACAGAGGAAGTCATTTGAAGCCCATTGAAGTTAAGTGACCTGCCAAAGATTAGAACCTCCCATTCTGTGATTCAAAATCTAGAATTCTCCCACTGCATCATGTGGATTCTTTTTTTTTTTTAATTTTTAAAATTTTTAAAATTTTTTAATATTTATTTGGTCATTTCCAAACACTATTCATTGGAAAAAAAGATCATTTTCTTTTCTTCCCTCCCCCTCCCCCCACCTCTCCCATAGCCCACGCACGATTCCATTGGGTATCACATGTGTTCTTGATTCAAACCCATTTCCATGTTGTTGGTATTTGCATTAGAGTGTTCATTTAGAGTCTCTCGTCAGTCATATCCCCTCCACCCCTGTATTCAAGCAGTTGCTTTTCATCGGTGTTTTTACTCCCACAGTTTATCCTCTGCTTGTGGATAGTGTTTTTTAGATCCCTGCAGATTGTTCAGGGACATTGCATCGCCACTAATGGAGAAGTCCATCACCTTCGATTGTACCACAATGTATTAGTCTCTGTGTACAATGTTCTCCTGGTTCTGCTCCTCTCACTTCCTGGAGGTTGTTCCAGTCTTCATGGAATTCCTCCACTTTATTATTCCTTTTAGCACAATAGTATTCCATCACCAACATATACCACAATTTGCTCAGCCATTCCCCAATTGAAGGGCATCCCCTCATTTTCCAATTTTTGGCCACCACAAAGAGTGCAGCTATGAATATTCTTGTACAAGTCTTTTTCCTTATTATCTCTTTGGGGTACAAGCCCAGCAGTGATATGGCTGGATCAAAGGGAAGACAGTTTTTTATTGCCCTTTGGGCATAGTTCCAAATTGCCCTCCAGAATGGCTGGATCAATTCACAACTCCACCAGCAATGAATTAGTGTCCCAACTTTGCCACATCCCCTCCAGCATTCATTACTTTCCATAGCTGTTATGTTAGCCAATCTGCTAGGTGTGAGGTGATACCTCAGAGTTGTTTTGATTTGCATATGTCTGATTATAAGAGATGTAGAACACTTTTTCATGTGCTTATTAATAGTTTTGATTTCTTTGGCTGAGAACTGCCTGTTCATGTCCCTTGCCCATTTATCAATTGGAGAATGGCTTGATTTTTTGTACAATTGATTTAGCTCTTTGTAAATTTGAGTAATTAAACCTTTGTCAGAGGTTTTTATGAAGATTGTTTCCCAATTTGTTGATACCCTTCTGATTTTAGTTACATTGGTTTTGTTTGTACAAAAACTTTTTAATTTGATGTAGTCAAAATTATTTTACATTTTGTGACTCTTTCTAAGTCTTGCTTGTTTTTATAATCTTTCCCTTCCCAAAGGTCTGACATGTATACTATTCTGTGCTCATCTAATTTACTTATAGTTTCCTTCTTTATGTTCAAGTCATTCACCCATTCTGAATATAACTTGGTGTAGGGTGTGAGGTGTTGATCCAAACCTAATCTCTCCCACACTGTCTTCCAAATTTTCCCAGCAGTTTTATCAAATAATGGATTTTTGTCCCAAAAGCTGGGGTCTTTGGGTTTGTCATAAACTGTCTTGCTGAGATCATTTACGCCAAGTCTATTCCACTGATCCTCCTTTCTGTCTCTTAGCCAGTACCAAATTGTTTTGATAACCACCACTTTATAGTATAGTTTGAGATCTGGGACTGCAAGTCCTCCTTCCTTTACATTCTTTTTCATGATTTCCCTGGATATCCTTGATCTTTTGTTCTTCCAAATGAACTTAGTTATGTTTTTATCTAATTCAGTAAAGAAGTTTTTTGGTAGTTCAATGGATATGGCACTAAATAAGTAAATTAATTTGGGTAGGATTGTCATTTTTATTATGTTAGCTCATCCTACCCATGAGCAATCAATGTTTTTCCAATTGTTTAGATCTAGTTTTAGCTATGTGGAAAGTGTTTTGTAGTTGTGTTCATATAGTTCCTGTGTTTATTTCAGCAGATAAATTCCTAAGTATTTTATATTGTCTAGGGTGATTTTAAGTGGAATTTCTCTCTCTACTTCTTGCTGCTGAGATGTGTTGGAAATATATAGAAATGCTGAGGACTTATGAGGGTTTATTTTGTATCCTGCAACTTTGCTAAAGTTGTTGATTATTTCGAGTAACTTTTTGGTTGATTCTCTAGGATTCCTTAAGTAAGCCATCATATCATCTGCAAAGAGTGATAGCTTGGTCTCCTCATTGCCAATTTTAATACCTTCAATTTGTTTTTCTTCTCTAATTGCTACTGCTAGTGTTTCTAGTACAATGTTAAATAATAGAGGTGATAATGGGCATCCTTGTTTTACTCCAGATCTTATTGGAAAGGCTTCTAGTTTATCCCCATTGCAGATGATGTTTGCTGATGGTTTTAGATATATACTGTTTATTATTTTTAGGAAAGGCCCTTCTATTCCTATACTTTCTAGTGTTTTCAATAGGAATGGGTGTTGTATTTTATCAAAGGCTTTTTCTTCATCTATTGAGATAATCATGTGATTTTTGTCAGTTTGCTTGTTAATATGGTCAATTATGTGGATGGTTTTCCTAATATTGAAACATCCTTGCATTCCTGGTATGAATCCTGCCTGGTCATAGTGGATGACCCTTGTGAGGACTTGCTGGAGTCTTTTTGCTAGTATGCTATTGAAGATTTTTGTGTCTATATTCATTAGGGAGATTGGTCTATAGTTTTCTTTCTCTGTTTTTGACCTGCCTGGCTTTGGGATCAGTACCATGTTTGTGTCGTAAAAAGAATTTGGTAGAACTCTTCTTGGCCTATTCTGTCAAATAGTTTATTTAATATTGGGATTAGTTGTTCTTTGAATGTTTGATAGAATTCATTTGTGAATCCATCTGGACCTGGGGATTTTTTCTTAGGGAGTTCTTTGATGGCTCGTTCAATTTCCTTTTCTGAAATGGGGTTGTTAAGGTAAGTTATTTCTTCCTCTTTTAGTCTAGGCAATTTGTATTTTTGTAAGTATTCATCCATATCACCTAGATTGCCATATTTGTTGCCATATAATTGGGCATAGTAGTTTTTAATGATTGCCTTAATTTCCTCTTCATTAGAGGTGAGGTCTCCTTTTTCATCTTGGATACTGTCAATTTGGTTTATTTCTTTCCTTTTTTTTTAATTAGACTGACTAGTACTTTGTCTATTTTATTTGTTTTTTCAAAGTACCAGCTTCTAGTCTTATTTATTAAATCAATAGTTCTTTGACTTTCAATTTTATTAATTTCTCCTTTGAGTTTTAGGATCTCTAATTTAGTCTTCATCTGAGGATTTTTAATTTGTTCACTTTCTAATTTTTTAATTTGCATGCCCAATTCATTGATCTCTGCCCTTCTTACTTTGTTAATATATGAACTCAAGGATATAAATTTCCCCCTGAGTACTGCTTTGACTACATCCCATAGGTTTTGAAAGGATGTCTCATTATTGTCATTTTCTTCAATGAAGTTATTAATTGTTTCTATAATTTGTTCTTTAACTAACTGGCTTTGGAGAATCGTATTGTTTAATTTCCAATTAATTTTTTATTTACCTTTCCATGTTCCCTTACTAATTATTATTTTCATTGCATTGTGATCTGAGAAAGTTGCATTTATTATTTCTGCTCTTTTGCACTTGTTTGCAATGTTTTTATGCCCTAATACATGGTCAATTTTTGTGAATGTACCATGTGCTGCAGAAAAGAAGGTATATTCCTTTTTGTCCCTATTTATTTTTCTCCACATGTCTACTAACTCTAATTTTTCTAAGATTTCATTCACTTCTCTTACTTCTTTCTCATTTATTTTTTGGTTTGATTTATCTAGTTCGGATAGAGGAAGCTTCAGATCTCCTGTTAGTATAGTTTTTCTATCTATTTTGTCCTTGAGTTCCTCTAGTTTCTCCTTTAGAAATTTGGATGGTATGCCATTTGGTGCATACATGTTGAGTACAGATATTTTCTCACTGTCTATACTGCCTTTTATCAGGATGTAATTACCTTCCCTATCTCTTTTAATTAGATTTATTTTTACTTTGGCTTTGTCAGATATCATGATTGCGATTCCTGCCTTCTTTTTGTCAGTTGATGCCCAATAGATTTGGCTCCACCCTCTTACTTTCATCCTATGTGTGTCTACCTTTCTCATATGTGTTTCTTGTAGACAGCATATGGTAGGGTTTTGGACTCTAATCCACTCTGCTATTCACTTACGTTTTATGGGTGAATTCATTCCATTCACATTCAGAGTTATGATTACTAGCTGTGTATTTCCCAGCATTTTGATTTCTGCTCCTTTACCTCCCTTTTCTTCTTTCTCTATTTCCTTTTACACCAATGTTTGCTTTTGAATAGTCCCCCTTGTTCCCACCCTTATTTTACTTCTCTTTCTACCCCCCTCCCTATTTATCCCCCCCTTATTTTCCCTGTAGTCTTTCTAAAATTAACCCCCCCTGCTCCCTCCCTCTCTTGTACTGCTTCCTTCCCCACCAGACCATTTGTTACCCTTCTACTCCCCTATAGGGTACAAATCTATTCTCTTCCCCCAATGGATTGGATTGTTTTTCCCTCTTTGAGTCACTTTCAAATCACGTAAAAGTTGAGTATTTCCTGTCTCTGACCTCTTTACCCTTCCAGTGTATTGATGTTCTCCCCCTCCCACCATGAGCTTCTTTATGACATATAAATTTACCCCCATTTGTTTCTTTTCCCATTTCTTTTAATATTAACCTATTATAAGCTCTAGTTTTATATATATATATGCATACTTATGAGTATATATTTTTGCATGCATTTATCTATATACCTATTTATGTCTTGTCCTTTTATCCTATACAGTTTGTTGCTGTTTCCTCTAAGTATACTTCTTTTTGCTGTCCAGGTAATAACAACAGTTTTTAAGAGTTACCAATGACCTCTTTTCTTATAGGGATACATATCATTTTAACTTATTGAGTCTCTTAAAAAAATTTTTTTTGTTTTTCTTTTTTCCCCTCTTTTTCAATTACCTTTTGATGATTCTCTTGAGTTCTGTGCTTGGACATCAAATTTTCTGTTCAGGTCTGGTCTTTTCTTTACGAATTCTTGAAATTCTTCTATTTTGTTGAATGACCATACTTTCCCCTATAAGAATATAGTCAGTTTTGCTGGGTAGTAGATTCTTGGTTGTAGACCTAGTTCCCTTGCTTTCTGGAATATCGTATTCCATGCGTTTATTTTTTTCAGTGTGGATGCAGCCAGATCCTGAGTTATCCTCACTGTGGTTCCTTTGTATCTGAATGACTTCTTCTTGGCAGCTTGTAATATCTTTTCTTTGGTCTGATAGTTCTTGAATTTGGCTATAACATTCCTGGGTGTTGTCAATTGGGGATTAAGTACAGGAGGTGATCTGTGGATTCTATCAATCTCCACTTTTCCCTCTTGTTCAAGGATTTTGGGGCAGTTTTCTTTAATAATTTCCTGTAATATAATGTCCAGGCTTTTTCTTTTGTCATGGTCTTCTGGTAGGCCAATAATTCTTAAATTGTCTCTCCTTGAACGATTTTCTAATTCCTCTGTTTTGTGAATGAGATGCTTCATATTTTCCTCAATTTTTTCATTCTTTTGGTTTTGTTTTATAGAGTCCTGCTGCCTTGTGAGGTTGCTCGATTCTAATTGTTGTATTCTGGTTCTTAAAGACTGAATTTCATCCTTAGTTTTTTGGTCGTCCTTTTCCTTTTGGTCGGATTTTCTTTGGAGGTCATCTTTCATCTTCTTCACCTCATCTTTTATCTGCTTTGCCTCATCTTTCATCTCCTTTGCCTCATTTTCCAGCTGGTTGATTTTGGCTTTCAAAACACTATTTTCTGTTTCTATATGGCTTATCTTAGTTTTTAAGATCTTTTCCCAATTGTCTGCCTTAATTGTGTTTTGAATTGCATTTTGAGTTCTTCCAAAGCCTGTATCCAATTCGCTGGGATTTCTGATTTTTCCTTTGCTGATCCCTCCCCCTCTGTTTCATTCGCTCTTTGCTCATTACCTGTGCAGAAGCTGTCTATTGTAATTTCTTTCTTCTTTTTCTGTTGTTTGCTCGAGTTTACCCCTTCTTGGCTCCCTGTATTTGGCTGTGCTCTTGCTCCTCTCATTTTGTTTTGGTTTTGGGGCTGTCAGTCTCCCCTCTTGGAGCTTTGTCAGATCTCTTGGTACAGTCTCTAGGGGAGGAATGTTAGCTTCCCTGTCCTCTGGAGGCTTTTGATTGGATTGAGTTCAAGTGGGTTGGGCTGTATGTGGTATGAAGCTCTGAGGCTCTGAAGACTCCTGGAAGGCTGGGCCGCCCAGGCTCTCTCCAGTTCTCTCCAGCTGCTTCTCTGCTCTCCGCAAGTGCCTTTGCCCCCTCCCTAAACTCTGAGGAGTTCTGATTGAATTAGGTTCAACTGGATTGATCTGGTTGTGCCCCGAGGCAAAGGTGAGCCTGGTGCCCCATGGAGGGACCCAGCCAAGGCCCAGTCTCTCCCTGGCTTCTTCCCCGCTGTCCAAGCTGGATGCTCCGAGCCCGGTGCCTCGTTGCCCACAAGGTAGACCCTGCAAACCAGCATCTTTGCCCACTCAGAGGTTCCCGCTGCTGCTGGGGTCTCAGCATTCTGGGTTGTGGGGTAGGGGTCCTGGGACCTACCCTCTTCCTTCCCCTTAGCCCTGAGTATTCTCAGATTCTGGCTTTTGGGGGGCTTACCTTTTGATTTGAGTCCAGAAGGAGGGTTTCCCGCTTCTGTCCTGTTGTTCAGATTGAATTTCGGAGCCCTAGGAGCATTCAGTCTGTATCGGTAAGGGTCTTCCACAAGGTCTGAACTTTTGCTGCTTGCTAAGCTGCCATCTTGACTCCGCCCCCCATCATGTGGATTCTTAAGAAGTTTTCTAATCTTGTGCCCTTTTTAAGTTAAATAACCAAACTAATCGTCTTTCGATCACTAAGAAAAGGTTATCATTAAGTTACCATTTGTTCACTTAAAGGAAAATATCTACTGTAGGGACTGATAGCACAAATGACCAATAGACCTTGTCTTGGGAAAGTACACACTGTCATTACTTGGTGTTGTTATCTCTTTCAATTCAGGATGAAATTTATTGCATTACCATTTGTTACTGGGGGAATTTATTGTTTTGGGAAGGGATGAATAAGATGAGGTTTGTCATCCTGTTCAATTCTTGAATATTAAATTCTATGATTAACTCATACTGACTGACTTCCTACTAGGAATATCCAAAGGCGGTGGTAGAGGGGGTGAGTATTGAGCAAGCTTGGGACTGGCATCATTCACATGTGTATGCAGCAGGGGGAAACCTTCCTCCATCTATGTCTGTGGAATGTGACTTCCTTTTGTGTCCACACGAGGGAGCAAGAAAGAGTAGAAATAAAACCCAAAGCCATTATTGCTGACATGGTCAACTGAAAGTTGATCATGGTTCTTGGAAAATTTGCATGGAGATTTATACTTCAGATAGAGACTGGACTAGCTGACCTCTGAGGTTCCTTCTGATTTTCAGATTTTATGATTCTGTGGTGGAATCTCTTACTAAACCTGGACCCGATTAGAGAAAGGTGATATGGAAACTTTAGTCCAGAGTGAAAAAAAAAAGTAAAATTGTACATCTCAAAGGTTGAGTAGATAAAGAAAGGAAATATCTTGCCATTAATTGAATCATTTCAAATAGGAGTTTAAAATTGCCCAAGAAAGAGAGTCAAGGATATATCTAGTGAATGGGGAATCCATGAATATCCAGGTAACATAGAACTCCTATTCACAACTGGCATCACAGTAAGAACATGTGGGTCTCATCTTCAATAGCTCTTTCATACCAGTTGGTCAAGAAATATTTATTAGGATTTTATCATGTTTGAGTCACTAGTTCAAGTCCTGCAAGGGATATAAAAAGTATTACTCAAAATACACTTGGGCAATAAAAGTGAAATATATGAAATAAAAAGAAAAGATATGATTGTCTAATAAATAGTACTTTGTGTAGTTGGTGTAGAGCTACGTTCCTCCCCTTACTCTGCCAATGGATAGAATGGTGACGTAGGGTCTAGAGATTTAGGAGAGATGAATATAGACTTCTTTCCATGTAGTGAATTTGTGAACATGAGGAGGGAGAATAGTATTGGGGAGGCTGGTGATTGTCTCTCTCTGATGTTACTGGTAAGATGAAAGCAGGCAACAGGCAGTCTGTATGCATGGAGAAAATATTTAGTGTACTCTAAAGTATAAAACTTACAAGTCCATATATATTTATATATATACTTAATACATACATAAAATATGACTGTAGTATGTTATATATGTATATATGTATATGTAGTTAAATGAGTACAAGTGAAGAGTTGAGACCTGAAGAGTAGAAAGAGGGGGTTGCCAGGATGCACTATATTTCAGGATTCCTCAATTTCTTGAGAGAGAAAACATTAGAAGCATCCTAGATTCTGATTTTCCATGGAAAACTGGATACTAATGCTACTAAGAGATTTTCCTATGAGTACAAAATGATTCAATTCCCCTCTCCTATCCCAAGCATTTTACTAACTCTCCATGTGAATGTAATCCATTGGACTGGCTGAGGGTGTTATAGGACTCAGCTTCTGAGTTTTCGCCTTGTTTGTATGAGGTTGATTGGGGCAATTAGGTGGCTCAGTGGATTGAGAGCCAGGCCATAGAGATGAGAAGTCCTGGGTTCAAATATGGTTTCAGACACTTCCTAAATGTGTGGCTCTGGGCACGTTCCTTAACTCCAAATGCCTAGCCCTTACCACTCTTCTGCCTTGGAACCAATATTTAGTACTGCTTCTAAGATACAAAGTAAGGATTTTTAAAAAGTGAGGTTGATGCAGATATCAGAAGATTGTATGGGTTTAGGGGGACATTTCTTGACTGGGTAAATCAATGTACTTTTTATTTGCTTTTATTCATTTCTAATCTTATGATTAAAGAAGCATAGGTAATTATGCCTTTGAAAATGACTTAAAAAAACACACAAAACAGGAGTGGGAAAGAAAAGCAATTTTCCTGGAAGTTGATAGGGGTTGAGCCATGATCTGATTGTATAAACACTCCACTCTGACATTATAAGAAAGAATCACAAGGAGTGGAGTCAAAGGCATGCGTCATTGGGGCTATCATTTAGCCTCTGGATCATATCACAGAGCACCTTCTGGTAATGGGTGGTGTTTATAGCAATCCTAAGTTTTCCTCTTTGCAACTTCTACCTATTGTTCCTAATACCCTTTGGTTACCAGAAAAAAAGGATCTGATCCCTTCTCCCTACAATGTAAGATTGAGAATTAAAATTCTTATTGATGATGACATTTTAGCCAGGCTGAATGACATTTGAATCCTAGCAGGGTTGTCTTCCTTCTTAATCAGGTCTCAAGGGAGTGTCCCTGTGATAAAACTTCAGTACAGGGAGAGACAGGATCCAGTATTCAGATAAGAGACAACTATGGGGTAAAGTATGGATGTTTTGCCAGGGCTTAGTGAAATACCTGGTATCCCTAGTTGTCATTTGGAGTCAATAATGGTGGATGACCTCAGGTTTGACTTAATGGAAGTTTCTTAGAACTGACTCCCTATTTGAACCCTATCACCCTCTATCTCTTTGATATACTCCAAAGACTTATCTGACTGTGTTCATTATAAATTAACAGTGATTTAATGAACAGGGTAGAGGTTGGGGATGGAGAGTGGGAGCAGGTGGCCTTAAACTCATGAAATAGCATCATGAAGTCTCTTTAGCCTAGCCAAAGGCTAAGCTCCAACCACATGTTCTTAATTCTTAAACTCTTCTTTCTGTCTGCTATCCTCTATAAATGAATGGTTTCAAGTTTTTCTTCAGCTGCTCCTTAGAGAGATCAATTGTGTTTCAAGCTGCCTCAGCAGACTTTCAGGGCTTAGCCCTTCCAGTCTCTGTAAATGTTCAGCTAGCCCTGTTAGTTTGTTCCAGGAGAGACAGGTAAAATCCTAGGTCTTCAAAGTTCAAAGGAAAGGTTGGGAAACTCCTCAGGTAATCAGTAATTCAAATCCTGAGGCAGGGAATCAACTTCTCTCTCAGAGTTCAGAAACCAACTCCCCCCTCTTCAGTTCTTTCCCAGAGTTCTTTTCTGTTTCTTCCAACTGTCACTCTTGTCCATCAAAATCTCTCTGCATAACATTCCAGGCTTCTCTCTGTGCAAGGTTTATCTTATAATTGATCCCTTTTCACGGTGTGACCTAACTAAGGTCACAATTGTGAACATTTTATACTTATCATTTTATTAGACTATTCTATATCTAACTACTCCCCCCAAAATAACAATAAAAAAACATTTCTACACTAATCTATTCTATGCTATGTTACCTACTCTAAGATATTTTCCAGGAAAGGTATGGGTAAGGGAAATTTTGGAGTGTACACAAATGATTCCAAAAGTAAAAACAATGTTGCAATACAATGACCCTAAGAACATTAACTGTGCTAAAAGTAATACCTATTCTTGTGATTTTAACTAATACAACCATTTTCTAGTTATACTTACTACTATGCAAATTATCCTAACTATAATCTTCCATTAATACAATTTCAGCCTAAACCTTACAATTAACTTTTTTCAAATAATTATTCTGCCAATGCAGATTAATTCTATTCTTAACCAAATGTAATAACCTAGGCTATTTTATATTCATACTAAATCTAATAACTAATTGTTACATAATAGTATCTAATTTCCTTATGCTATTCTATACACTTTGTAATATTTATAGGGAAAATGTGTTGGGGATTGAAAAACAGGGGATATGGAAGGTTTTGTAACAGGGAATGGAGGAGTTGAAGAGAGAGAGGGAATATGGCCGCCAGTGAGGTAAAAGGTGAGCGATACCCACTGCCAAGAGGCTGTTTTTGAAAAATGGGGTTCCTGAGAAATGGGCCACTTATGATAGATAGCCTGAGGGGATGTCTTCTCTATGGATTGATGTTGAAGATACCCCAGAGCAGGTAAGCAAGGACCCTCCTGAGGAACAAGCCTCCCCTCAGACCAAGGTCACCCAGCAGGGGTCTAATAAGGACTATTTATGGTTGAATGGCTCTCTTTGGGTTCAACTCTCTTTATGTTCCCCTAAAATGTTAGTCCTTTTATCTGACTGCTGTTATTTAAATAAAGATGAATTTTAATAACAAGTTTGGATTGGGGAGGTATCAGGAAAGAGGGAATTGGGATTTCCCTAGATTGAGTTTGAGTCTCTCTCAGCTTTTGAGCTGAGGCCAGGCCTCACAGGCTGGTGGAGGGTTTCTTTTATTCCTGTCTATGTTATATCTGTGCTAGATTTCTTAAGTTCAAAGTCTTTAGCAGTAGACAGCAAGAGGAAGAAAAGTCATGACTTTCAGAGCTGGTTGGGCCTGTCTCTTCAAGCTGATGCCCCTAAAGACCAGCCTTACAGTTCAAACTGCATCCCTTAAGTCCTTTTGTCTAATGACATGATCACAGGAATCCAGGTAGAGCACAGAGTTGGGAAAATCAGGAATAGAGGCACTTCTATCCAGAGACAGGGAGGGAGGCTCTTTCCAGTCCCAGGGCCAGGAAGAAAGTCCATCAGGAGACCAACTGCCACTCCCAGTTGCCCCCCCAACTGTCATTCTTGTCAATATCTTCTCTCTAACATTCCAACTGCTGTTTGTTCTACCTGATTGACAGAAAGTCCAAAACTTGCTTCAATTTTCCTTTCCACAATTTTCCTTTCCACAATTTTCCTTTGTACAATGTATATACAAGTTATTATACATATTCACAAACCCTATAACTATATTGCAAAACCTATTTTACAAGTATATATAAAATTTAACAGAAATTATTTAGTCCTGATGTTAATCAAATAGAATTTTCAGTTGATCTTTCTATTTGTCCAAGACCTTATAGAACTAATTAATTGTTATATATTTACATTTTGTATTTTTTCAAATATGGACTCTGATTTATTTACATGAGGTCAACAAATATGAATCAGTTTGTAATTTGTGTTTTATGTCTTTTGTGTTATGTTACATGGATATACTTACATATGTTTTTCAGATTTCTACTTCTCATATTCCCAGATGGATCTCTTCTTCCAAATTATGTAGTGTTGCATGTTTTCAAAATAGGTGAAATTAATGTGTGTTTTTATGCTAACACCACACCAGTATTTCATACTATTCCTGTTTTCTATCTGACCTCTTCTTATATACAATTTTTACAAACTTCAATGTCTTTTCTCTCCATGTCTGCTTTTAAAACTTTGTTTCTTCTTTCTGGCATCTTTTCTTCTAGCTTTCCCACTGGGATGATTTATTTTTTTTCCTTCTGGGTTGAATTTCTTTTCCTTATGCATGTTGTTGGTTGTCTAAGGTTGACTGATGTGTTCTCCTCTTCTTATGGAACATTATGTGGAACTAAGTTTCATTGTGATGTATTTTTAATGTTTATGTTTCATTTTCATTTTCAGCACTTTCTATTTCAACTATTTTGCTTTTATCTAGGTCTTTTGTATTGGTGTAAGATTTCTGAAGCTTTGTATGGGTTAGGGTTAAGTGTATCCAAGAATTCTTTTCTGAAACCTTTATCAAATTTGGTGTTGTTACTAACACTTTGAATGGTTCTACCCACTTTGGTTCTGTAGCTGATTTTCTGCTAAAGTTTTTGACATATACTTTATCTCCTGGTTTGATGTTGTGTAAATTGTAATCTAGTGGTGTAGCTTGTTGATTTAAATCCATTTCAGGTAATTCTCTTATCCTGGTTTGCAATGCCTGTATATATTTTGCTAATTGACAGTTTCCTCCTAACATAGCAATGTATGATGGTTTACAATTTCTTCCCTGCCAAATTGCATATCCTTACAACATTTCAAATGGAGATAGATGTAGAGATATAGATCTCCACTCGGTCTTGTTCAAAGATGGAACAGAATTAATGGTAGAATTTCTGTCCTTTTCAAGGGAGTCTCTGCACAGAATTTGCCAATAAGTGTCTTAATGTCTCTGTTCAGTCTTTCCAGTTGGCCTGAACTTTGTGGATGGCATGATGTGTGATCATTTGCTTCTATTCCTAGGGTTTTATAAACTTCATTTAGTATTGATTGTGCAAAATGGGTCCCATGATTCAAGCCTAATTTACTAGGGATCCCAAATCTAGGAATAATTTTTAGTAGTTTTTTTTTTACCACAAATGCTGAGTTGTTTTTTTTTGTGTGTGCAGGAAAAACTACTGACCATCTAGTTAGTCTGTCTATGATAACTAGGCAATACCTAACCCTTTGTCTCTTGGCATATTTATAAAGTAAATCTGTATACATTCAAATGGAGTATAAACTAGAGGTTGACCTCCTAAACCTTTGTTTTTATATACTCTTTGATTTAACTGCATACAAATTTTGCATTTTTGACAGACTCTTATTGCATGTGAGGATATTCTGGTCAAAATCATCACACTGTGTCAATCACTGCTTGTGTCCATTGGTGTACTTTTGCATGTATTGCATTACACACATGCTAGAATAAATTTTTAGGCAAGATGGGCTTGCCTAGTTCAGAAAACCATATGCCTCCTATCTGTCTGGCTCCAAAGTTCTTTTTCCATATCCGAATTTCCAGTTCTTTGTAGGCATTAGTTAGATTATCCTCTTCAATTAATGAAAAATTCAGCGCATAACACGGACCCTTTCTAGCTCAATATTTTTCTGTTAAGTTGGCTCTATGGTTTCCTAAGGACATCGGGTCTTTTCCAAATGTGTGAAATCTGCAGTGGACTTCTTTAGCTACTTCCTTAGGCAATTTTATGGCCTCTAGAAGTTTCATTATTATGTTTGTATATGCTATCTGTTTTCTACAACTTGTGACATATCCTCTATGCTTACATATCTCCCCTCTGGTGTGTATTACAGACAATCCATATTTTGAATCTATGAAGATGTTTATTCTTTTATTTTTTCCTATCTGCAATGCTTTTGTCAGTGCCATGATCTCTGCTCCTTGAGCATTCATTTCTTTTGGTAAGGATGCATACCATAATGTCCCTGATTGTGTTACTACAGCTGCACCTGTAAACCTCTCACCATTAACCACTGAGCTCGAAACATCTGTATACATCTCCATGTCAGGCTCATATACTTTCAAGACAGCTATAATGTCCCTCCTCATTATCCTCTTCTTTAAGGTGAATATCCTACCACCTTTCTAGGCTGAATATTTCCTTCAACTGATAAGGCATCATCTTTATTGTTATTGCCACATCATATATTTAAAACAGCCAAATTTTAAGCATTTAAAAATTTAAAGCTTCACTAAAGCTTTTGATATACCTTTTTGGGACTTTTGAGACACATATAGCATTTTGAAGTTTATAAATCATTTTTCCTACAATCACACTCTAGAGTAAGTAGTACTAGTGCTAATATTCCCATTTTGGGAAAGAGGTAACTGAGACAGAGAAGTTAAGAAATTCTCATGCAGTCTAGTATGGAAATTAAACTCAAATACAGGTAACTATAATATATAATATTACATGATGCTTACATTAGAAAGTTACAAAACAAACTGGAATGTTAGATCTGAGGGTACTGGCAGAGGATATCTGAGAATGTATCTTGAAGGAGGGGATAATTGTGTCCAAATTTAAAGGGTTAATTGGAATTTGGTAGACAAAGAAAGAGAAGAAGGGCATTCTAGGATTAGAGAACAACACACATATAAATATGGGATTTGGAAATAAAGGGAAAAAATGGAAAGCTTTTGGCAGCCATTTTATCTGGGAGCATAGAATTCATGAAGTAGGGTAATAAGAGAGAAAACTGACAGGAGCCATACCATAGTGACCCTTGAATATCAGACAATTTTTTTTTACTGTAGGGGATGTATTTAATCAAGTATTTATTTATTAAGCATCTATTATGTTTGTTAGGTTCTGGGAATTCAAAACTGTAAAAGTTAAAATTAAATCTCAATAATAAAAATATTATATTTAAGAGATGTATTAATGATCATTAGAAATCAAGGAATAAAGAAGATACAAAATAAAGACCATATCCCCATTGCTGATCAGCCAGTTCAAACACCTGCCTTACCACCACCAAGCTTGGGACTGGAAGTAAAGAGGAGGGACCTTCCATGTCCCCGCCTAATATCCCCTATCTCCAGGAAGTACATAATGACGGGAAGGCAGTGGGCTCCTGCGAAATGTAGTTCTTTTTTAGGGTAACAGATTTTCAATTATACAAAACCAACAGTGAAACAGTCTACACCCTCTAAGAGCTCATGTATTCTATATGAAATTGGTAGCCATTACAAGTCTCTGAGTAGGATTATGACATCAATGAGCAGCTAGGTGGAACAGTGGAGTCAGGAAGACACATCTTCAGGAGTTCAACTCCAGCCTAAGATATATACTAGCTATATAACCCTGGATAAGTCCCTAAACTCTGCCTCAGTTTCCTCAACTATAAAATGAAGAAGAAAACAGAAAAACACTTCAGTATCTTTGCCAAGAAAACCCCAAATGGGGTAACGAAGAGTCAGAAACAACTGAACAACAACAAAACAAAATGACATTAATAGGCATATGTCTAATTGACTACATAAATAATATCAATAGAAATCATATGATTATTTCAATAGATATGGGAAAAGTATTTGATAAAAAACAATACTCATTCCATATAAAAACATTAGAAAACATTATGATAAATGAAATCTTTAAAGTGATAAATGACATCTATCTAAAACTGTCAGCAAGCATTATCTGTAATGGGGATAAACTAGAAACCTTCCCAATAATATTAGGAGTAAAGCAAGAATGCTTATTAGCAACACTAATTATTCTAGAAATGCTAATTCTAGCAAGAAGAGCAGAAAAATAAATTAAAGGAATTAAAATGGGAATGAAGAAACAAAATGATCACTATTTGCAGATGATGATGGTATAACTAGAGAATCAACAAAAATCTATTGGAAATGAAACAACTTCAACAAAGTTGCAGGATATAAAATAAGTCTACATAAATCTTCAGCATTTCTATTTACTACCAATGGAGTCCAACAGCAAGAGATAAAGGAAATTTCATTCAATATAATTCTAGGCTATATAAAATACCTGGGTGTATATTTACCAAAACAAACTCAGCAACTCTATGAACATAATTATAAAACATTCATCACACAAATAAAGTCAGAACTAAACAATTAGAAAAAAAATGATTTGCTCATCAATAGGATCACCCAGCATAATAAAAATGATAACCTAAATTAATTTACCTATTCAGTGCTCTGACAATCAAATTACCTAAATTTATTTCATAGAACTAAAAAAAGAGCAACAAAATCATCTGGCAGAACAAAGGGCTAAAGAATATCAAGGGAGTTAGTGAAAAAAAAGATGAAAGAAGGAAGTCTAGTTGTTCCAAATCTCAAACTATACTATAAAGTGATAATCAAGTTGTGGAGGTAAATACAACAGGAATTGATATTTGACTAAATGTTAGAGGAAAGGGATACTCTCATAGCCCCAAGGTAAGGAAAGGTAAGGAAAAAGCAATACAAGTTGAACAATGGAGCTACAGACAGAAATCGTTAAATCAGAAGCAGGAGAAGATTTAGCGGTAATGTTAATGAGGTTTCTTTTAGACATGTGTAATTTGAGGTGTTTTGGAATCCAGGTAGGTAGGTCTGTCTTACAGTCAGAATGAAGTATGAGGCAGAAATTCAAAAGAATGTTCAGCACTGCAGTAGAGACTGTTGTTGAGTCATTTCAGTCTTGTCTAACTTGTGTGACCCCATTTGGGGTTTTCTTGGCAAAGATACTAGAGTGGTTTGCCATTTCCTTCTCCAGCTCATTTAACAAATGAGGAAATTGAGTCCAATTGGGTTAAGTTACTTGCCCGGGGATATACAGCTAGCAAGTGTCTGAGATCACATTTGAACTCAGATTTTCCTGATTCCAGGCCAGATGCTCTCTCCTCTGTACCGCTTACCTGCCAAGTAGTATAGATTGGGGATTCAGTATATAAGATTGTATGTTACTTTCAAGGGCACTTCTATCACCCCACTCACCCAGATTGGAAACTCATGTATCAGCTTTGAGTCCTCATTTTCTCTAACCCCCTATAGTCCATCTAATTCTAAATCCTTTCTTTTTCTACTTCAATCACATATCTGCTAAATAATCCCTTCTCTTCTCTGACACTGTCACTTACTTATCACCTCATGCCAAAACTATTGCAATAGCCAGCTGTTTGGTCCCTGCCTTAATTTTCTTCCCATTCCAATCCATCATCCATTCAACTATCAGACTGATCTTCCTAAATCACAAGCCGGATCATATCACCATCCTAATTAATTAATTAATTCCAGTAGCTGTCTACTATCTCTAGGATCAAAATTTTAAAAACCCTCTATTTGGCTTTTAAATCCATGTATTACCCGACCCCTTCATACCTTGCCAGACTTCTTACACCCTACTCTCCTCCATGTACTCTATGATAAAGTGTCACTGTTCTTTTGGTTCTTCCTTGAACAACTCCATACATTTGTACTGGTCTATCCCTCAAACCTAGAATATTCTCCCTCCTCTCCTTCACCTCTTGGTTTTTTAGATGTCTTTCAAGTATGAGCTAAAATCTTACCTTACCCATTTCCTTAATACTAGTATCTCTCCTCTGATCTTGCCTCTAGTTTATTCTGTGGCAGATCTCTTTGTACAATGATGTTTGCATATTGCTTTTAGCATTCAGTTGTGAACCTCTTGAAGGGAAGATTATTTTTTAATTTTCTATGTATTCCTAGCACCTTGCACAGATGATGGAGAGGATGAGTAGCTTCCTGGAATAACAAAACAATAGTTTCACTGTACTGTGCCCTCATCAAAGCTCATTTGGAGTATTATTTTCAGTTCTTCACAGTGTGATTTAAAAAGTATATTGATGAAGTAGAGAGTGTACAGATGAGGACACCTAAGATAATGGTGAATGGCTTTCAAACCATATCATGTAAATATCAGATGAAAGAACAAGACAAGTTTAACCTGGAAAATAGAAGACTCAGAGGAGAGACAATTGTTCAATTGTTTTAGGCATATCTGACTCAATGACTTCATTTGAGATTTTCTTGGCAAAGATACTTGTGACAAGGAATCACTTAAAAGACTGATATATATTAATTTAAGGTCACCAAATAATTCAGCTATGTAATTCCTAAATGAAAACTCAAGTCAGCAGTCAACCTTTTATAAAGTTTAATTACAAACAGGAGGAAGAAAGGCATGAGAGAGAGAGAGAGAGAGAGAGAGAGAGAGAGAGAGAGAGAGAGAGAGAGAGAGAGGGGAGAGAAGGGAATAGGGCTTAAATGCCCCCTCTGTTTAGGCTGGGCCAAAAGGCCCTAGCCCTTAGATAGCTGAGGCAAAGAAAAGAGATCAGTCCCTATCACTCATGTGACCAAAATGGAGAAACAGTCTCAGGGGCCTCCATCTCCAGCTTCCTTCAGAGCCAACTCTCAAAGCACCACCTCTCAGACCAAAAACCTCTCCAACCAACCACCCCTCTGTCCTCAGACCCCTCTATCTTTAAGGAAACCATCCAAGTTCCCTCCCCTCAGTTCTCACATCTACCAATCACTGTCCATGTCTTCCCTGTGCCAATGGAGGCTCTAGCTTAACCCAGGACCGCCCAGAGGTCTGTGGCTTTGCACATGTCTGTTGAAGATCATATTCTCAAATAATTAAATCTTGATCCCTTGCTGCAGCCCTTCCTAAATCCTGTTACCCTGAGCAGGGTGGAGATTGGAAGTTCCAAGACCTGATTCCATCATTCCAAGTATTTCTATTGTATCAATTCTAAAATCAATCATGACTCAAAGAACTTCCTGTTCTATGCTTAAGCATAGGTCAAAGCCCTTTCCATTGTTCAGCAAAAGGTTTCTGTCCTAAAGTAATCTTAAGAAGGGAGGAGGAGGAACCTCCCATGCCAATGGGGTTCACATTCCAATAGAGTTCCCACTATCAGTAGGAAATTCCCTACAAGCATGAAACCTTCCAATGGTGAAATTTCCAACATTCACAAGTCTAAGAAATTTTAAGGTTTACATACTGCAGTAGTTTGCCATTTCTATTATGTGAATTTAATATAAACATGTGCCTCTCTTTCCTTTTAGAAAGCAAATATTTGAAAATTAATTTCAGTTTGTCTCATATCCATCCTTTGATTGGGCAACTATGTGTATATTGGGAGGACACCAAAGGGCTCAGAGACACTTGCTTCTTGTCCCATAGAATGGAGTCAGGAAAACTGGTCTCTGAACTGGTCTGAGATCATCTGGACAACCAGGGAGATCCAGAAGGAGTAACATTACTGGGATTATAAATTAGGATTTGAGGAAATGACAAGGATCTTGGTCTGGGGATTTGCCTGGTAGGCCAGCTCTCACTTTGCCTTTGTCTTTCGAACTCCAGCTTTTACTATCTAATAAATAATTATAAATTAATATGTAATCTTCAGAGAATTTTAATTCTAATGCATTCTCCAACTCATAAATGAGGAACTGAAGCAAACAGAGTTAAGAAAATTGCCCAGGGTCACATAGTTAGCAAGTGTCTGAGACCAGACTTGAACTCAGGAAGATGAGTTCTCCTGACTCCAGGTCCTGCACTTTATCTGCTGTACCACGTTTTTGTCTTAAAGTATTTGAAAGGCTGTTGGGCAGAGGAAAGAACTAATGTTCTGTTTGGACCCAGATGCAGAGAAAGAGGCAATTGATGGGAAGTTGTAAAAAAGGAAATGTAGACTTGTTATCAGGGAAACTAATAACAATGAGAGTTCTCCAAGAGGAATGGGTTGTCTCAGGAGATGGTGGGACCCTTTCTTGAATATCTGTTATCAGAGACTGGTTAATCACTTGTCAGGTATGTTACACTTGGCATTTCTTTTGTCTAATAGCTGCTGAGGTCCCTCCTAACTCTTAAATTTTATATTATGTGATTCTATGCCTGATTTCAGGGATCCTCCATGGAAAATAATAGTGATAAGAATACGACAGTACTTTCATTTAATGTTTTAGTTTTTCAAAGCATTTTTTACAGCTATAAAATGTAAAAAAAATCCAAATGGCAGGCAATGCAATTGTTATTATATATTTTTATTGACCAGGATACTAATGCTCAATAAGGCTTTGCCTTTGCCTAAGGTCACACAGATAGTACATGGCAAAGGTGGAAATATAACCCAAGACTCTTAATTGCAAACACGGTTAGGGGAGGATGTGGGAAGTGGACAATAATGCACTATGGGAATACTGGCAGGTGAAGTTTGACAGAAAGGTAACTGAAGAGAAACCCATAGAAATGGTTCAGAACACCATGACCCTGTTGATATCATGTGCTCCACCAGGAAAAACAAGATAATGAGTTAATTTTTTACATAATACTTAGTTTCAGCAATTCAGTTTGTTCTAGTACCTGCTAAAGTGGTACCTATTACTCTAAGGTGTGAATGATAAATAGTACTCTGCTGGTTCCACAAAGTGTGGAAACTAAACAGTGTGGCTTAAAAAAAAAACCCTAAAAGGAACAAACCTGGCCTCAACCACTTCTTAGCTGTGTGACCCTGGGCAAGCGACTTAACCCCCATTGCCTAACCCTTACTTCTCTTCTGCCTTGAAACCAACACACAGTATTGATTCTAAGATGGAAAGTGAGGGTTTGTTGTTTTTTTTTTTTGGTTTGTTTATAAAATGTACTTTTATTTTATGTTACTTTGCTGTTACATAGGACATAACATTTTCACAAGGCTTTTTTGGGACTACAATCAATGATTAGCAACACACAATAGTGGTCCAAAGTTTCTAAGTAATGATCACTGGACAAATGTGACACCCTCTCACATGTGCACACGTCTGCATGGAAAAGTACTAAAAATGTTAGGCCTGGACTTGTGTATTACCAATGGTTTCCCCCATTCTAGTGTATTAAGAAATGACATGCACTTTAATGTGCCAAAAAGCAACATTTTTATTCTGGTAGTTACATGCTACTCCTATTACATAGTAAAGTGGACACCAGAACTACAAAGGCAGCAGTGTGAATGAACTTTTATTCAGAGGGAAATTGTCAAATGAAACAGCAGCAACTGAAGAGAAAGAAAATCTTCTGCTGTCAGACATACTGTGGACTCCATAACTTATTTTACAGTAGGTGGATTTCAGCTCATGATCCCTAACCCTAAAATGCTAATCCTGTTTCCATTTGAGCCAATACTTCCAGATTCCTCTTTAAAGGAACATATAAGAAGAGCATATGGAAGTTGTTTGCTGAAAGGAAAACCTTAAAAAATATGGTAGGAATATGGGGGAGAGAAGCTATGTAAAACACTTGAGTTGCATTTAACTACATTTTCATATCTTCACTCTAATACAAAACACTGCCACTTGCAGAACTGGTTCAGATTTTTTAATAACAGATACAATTTTGTCCTCTACATAAGTGTTTGGGAGTTACTTATGTTTATATGAAATGAAGCTATTAACACTTTTCTACAGCAGTAACCGCACACCAGGAAGGCCAGAACAAACACAAATCAAGGAATGGAGTTTTCCCAAAGCTGCAGAGTGAAAAGACTATAAATGATTGATTTCCATAGACACGGATGGGTTCTCTTTTGCTATAGGGAATCCAAGTGGAGCTATAAGGAATAGAGACGTGTAAAAAGGTTTCTTGAGAGAAAGGAAGATGACACCCTGTAGGAATTTTAATTTTCTGCACCTTCTGCAGCATCACATTCTTCTGCACTGTTTGATGTCCATAATGTTAGGTTGTCTCTAAGCAACTACAAGATAAGAGTACTGTCTTTGTATGAGTCTTCATTCCGTGTATCAAGTTCTGCAATGGCCTCATCAAAAGCCCTTTTAGCCAGTGTGCAGGTGAGCTGGGGTTATTAAGGATCCCATAGTAAAATACAGAAAAGTTAAGAGCTAGCCCCAGGTGAATTGGATGTGTAGGTTGCATCTCTTTCTTGCTGATGTCAAATGCTTCTTGATAAGCTCCTTGGGAATTATCTATTGTTTGCTTTCGGTCATCACCACAGGCGACTTCAGCAAGGTAGCGGAAGTAGTCTCCCTTCATTTTCAGATAGAAGACTTTGCTCTCTGGATTGGTCGCATTGGCTATTAAAAACTTGTCCAACAATTCCGGAACAGTGGTGCAGATGGATCTTAGTTCACACTCCACTTTCTCCCGGTAGTCCTTGACCAGCTGCATCTGCTTGTCACTGGTGTCGGTTTTCTGCTCAATGCTGGAAATGACCCTCCAAGCTGACCTTCGCCCCCCACCCCCACTACGTTCTTGTAGGCCACCGAGAGCAGCTTGCGCTCCTCGTTGGAGAGCTCGGGCCCCTGCTCGGTCACCACCTTCATGCAAGTGGCCATGTCATCATTGCGCTCGACCTGCTCGGCCAGCTTGGCCTTCTAGATCATCTCCGTCTTCTCCATAGTGGACAGGCTGCGGGTGGGAGTGGGGGCGTTGTGGCAGCAGCAGGGCTTCGGAGAGAGGGAGAAGCAGCTCCAAAGGTGGGGGCAGGAGACAATAAACTCAGATCAGTTAAAAGTCCTGGAAAGTCTTCACCTTCACCGCCCCGATCGCCCCTACTTTGATCCACTTTAGGATTTGGTGAAGGAGCCTCCCCGTCTCACCCTAGCCCCAAGCCCCAAGCGCTGAGAGGCCGCCGCCGTCGCTGGGGAGGCAAGCCCCAGCGGTGGCCCAATGCGGGTTCCGCCTCCCTGCAAACTGCTGACCAATGGGGCTGGAGCCCAAGGGTTTTTTTTTTTTAAAGAAAGAAAATAATAGGAAAATGGTTCCTTATGCATTGGTATTGTAAATAGTATGTCTATGCTGAATTGTAGAAATATACCCAGATGAATTGTATCCTGGTACTATTCATCACTTAATTTAACTTTAAGTATCCAAAATGTAGATTTACTCACAAAGATGGGGAAAGACTAAAAGATAGACTATTAAAAACAACAAACAACAACTCCCTTCTGTAGCCTAGTGATTCTTCATTGCCTTTTACAAATCTGTGGAGGTATTTAGGTTAAAGACATCTTCATAAAAAGAAGTTAGGTGGAATAGAATTTGTATTACACATCACCAGCAACAAGCCTAGCGGAATTGTGTCTAGGATAGAGATAAGGTGTGGCAGAAACAGTTTTATGTTGTGAGGAGAAAATTAGTCAATAACACAAAAAGGAACTTTCTTATGTCCTTGGCATTTGGACTTTTAGGTCAGACAAGGTGGTTGGGGATAATACAAAGAGGTGTGGAAATTGCTACCAGAGCTTGAGAAAAGTAGACCAAATTCTGGAAGTTACCATTATTACCATGTGTTCAAGGAGGTACTTACTAGGAATGAGGTAAAAGGTTGGATTGAGGAAGCCAGCACAGCTTTGAGATCTCCTGATCTTGAAGCAGAGATTGTTGGATATTATGAACCCTATTTAGTTGGTGAGGTCAGGGAAGCTGCTTTCCCCTTTTGGGTTCATGATTTTAAGACAAGTGGTTCATATAATTTCTACCCATTCTTTTACACAAATAGTGGCCATGTGGGGTGTGGAATTTTCCCCTCTCCTTAGCCCAAGATCTAGGAATTGGGTAAAAGATAAGGAAAAGGAAGTCATTAAAGACAACTTTGGTCATACACATGTTTGATCTAGTTTCCTTTTTCCTTTATTCTACGAATAAACTATGCTCAATCTATGATTTTGTGAATGCACTGGAAAATTACAAAAGAAAATAGAGACCTCTCCAAGGCTCATCACTAACTATAAACATGAGATTTCATCTAATATTTTGAACAAGGTTTCAGTTCATATCCTAGTTTAAATCAGGATTTTGCCAGGGAGAGATAATTCAAAGGTGTTTTTTGTGCTACTTTGGCTCCAAGGGTTTGGCAACCTAGATTTTCTGTTCTTTGTGGACAATGGGAAATCTAGACACTTAGGAAAGAGCTATACCTCATATATGCAACAGAGAGTAGCTAACAAAGCCTAGGCTTGTAATTTCAGAAGAGTATCATTTATTGGGCAATTCACATATTACCCTCAGGTAGCTAAACTCTTCTGCTATGTAATATAGTGACATGCTATATCCTTTTAGTCTTAAAAATGGTACTTAAACCACATAGCTGGAGAGTCTTAAGGAACCATGTAATTCTCCTAGGAGTCATTCTAGTTCAAATAACTGCATTCCTCTGATTTGTTTCTTCTTGATGTTTGATACATTATCAAAAGTATGATTGCTCTGAAGAATCACATGGAGAGGAATGGGAACTGATAGACAATGTGGACAGGTAGCAGAGGGAGTTCTAGAGAAGTAGAAAAGAAGCTACTTATTGGCATTTGTGACAGAGGTTTTGCACTAAAAGAAGAGTGGCAGGCTGAAGGGCTGCTTTATCTTTTCTACTCCATGGGGGAGGGGCCCCAGGAGGTCTGGAATCTTGAGAAGCAAGAAGATTATGACTGAGATTTCAGTTAAGTCTCTCTATCTTGAGAAGCCTAAGAGAGAGGGTTGGTCAAGACTTTCTCCTGAAGAGTTACTTACTTTTTCCTCTCCTGGTGACAGGACATCCTTCCCCTCCACCAATTTCCAACTGAAGTGACAACTGAAGAGCCTCTGTCAAACTTATCTCACAGCTCCTGGTGCCCTGGGTCTGAACTGTGGCCAGTGGACCAAGACCAGGGCCAGCCAAACCTGAATCGCTCTCAGGGGGCCCAAGGCTGCCAAGGCCTGGATTCTCAAACACCAGGAGGGAGGGAAAAGGGGTAGTTAGAATAGGGACACCTTCCCTACTTTCCTCACTAATTCCCTCCCTGCCAGCCATTTCTTTGTGTTACCCCAACTGACTTGGTTTGTAATCAAGTTGTTGTCTTCCCAAAGTGACTCAAGTGTGAGTGGGCCAGCTTGAGGGAGAGAGTAATCTCCCTGAGAAGAAAACTTTGGGCTCGAGAGTGGAGGAAGTCAAGAGCCAGTTTAGGGAAGCAGCCATAGCTGAGGTGGGAAGGCTGAAGTGGGAAACTACTCACTCACTCTCATCTCTCTCTGGGCCAGCTTCAAATACCAGCTGCCTTTCCTGGACCCTGCTTTGAAGGGGAAAATATCCATTCCTCCTCTATCCTTTTTACCACCAACTAATTCCTCCATTACACATTCTATTGAAGGACTTGGAGATCTCTTTCATGCTCTGGTCCCAGGAATTTAGTCATTCATGTCCTTTCTCCTACTTCTTCTCACCAAAGTGTATAATCTCAGCATTTTGAACATGACAAAATTTGACAGAGAAGATAGACATAGCTACAAGCAAAACAATTTGACAAATCAGGTAAACAGATGAATAGATTTTTGCTTTGTCCAGCTTTGGAAATACATCTGACTGACTTAATTTGGACTGGATATATTCCTCCAGGCTCCAGTCTATTCTGAGGTCAGGCTTATATTTTGTTTGGTTCCCTAGAAAGTTCATAGTCTCTTTCTTTCCATCCAAGCTGAATTTACCCTTCTTTGGCTACCCAAGAAGTCTCTTCTTGTCAGATTCCAACCACTTTCAATAATAATTCATGCTTTGAGGCTTGCAAAATGTTTTCTCAAATCCTGTAAGCATTACCACCCAGATTTTACTGATTAGGAAACAAGTTAAGACAGTTTAAATAGCCTATCCAAATTTAGACATATTAGAATCAGGATTTGAACCCAGATCCCTTTGATTAGATACATTGCCCCCCCCACCCCCATCATACCATGCTATATTGCTTCTCACTTAGTGTGTGGGCTTTCTGTTTACTTTCTTACATTTTCTCTTCACTCAATGGAACTCAGATGTGTTGTCCCTCACAATCTTTACCCCTGACTTCCTAGATTACCTTCTTGGACACTTGAGAACCTCTTTCTCCAGTATTCCTATCCCCCATGTATTAGGTGGTTGTTCTTTAAGGATTATGGTAATGAGTAATCGGATCTGCCACCCTCCTCCCTGTGTCTCTCTCCTCCCTTCTCCTTCCCACTTCAGTTAAATCTCTTCAGTTGGTGACAAACTGGAATTCAGTTCTGAGTAAGTTTCTTGATATATCTAATAGATAACTCACTCTTTGAATGGTTGGAACAAGGGATTTATTTGAGGAAATGGGAGGAAAAGGAAATTGGATAGGAGAGAGGGTTTAGGGTTTCCCTGATCTTAAATAATCCTAAATTGAGAATAATATTGTAGAGTCTTGAATGAGGGATGTGGCTAACAGGGTTGAGGATCTTTGAGTCACTTTCTGATACAATAGAGAGAAATCAGTAAGAAAAGGATCTTCTCAGTCCTTACTCCTTCCTGTCTCAGGAGGAAAGAGACCTCCAACAGTTTGGGTGTTTCTTTTTTTAACAGTCTCCTTCCTGCCACATTTTCTTCTGGGATGCTCCTTGATTGACAGCTTCTGCAAACCTTCATCCCTTGCTTCTGTTTGCAGGTTTTCTTCAATTTACTCATCCACACTCAGCAGTACCAGCTCTTTACCACCAGGCTAAAACACCAACATTCCTATTCTGGTAGATGAGAATTGGTCATTTGGAGTCCCACAGCCTGGGAGTCAGAAGAGAGACCAAGAGATCCCTGAAACATCTGTTCTTTCTTTCCTTTTTCTCTACTATTTTTCTTCCACCTTAAAAGTCTAATTTAAATATCACCTCCTACATGAAACCTCCCCTGATCCCCAGTAGTGGTTGCATCCTAATAATAGTTAATAAGTATATTAAAATACTTGGCATAATATTTCATTTGCCCTTCCATCAACCTTGTGAGTTAGTACTATTAAGAGTCTCATTTTACAAATGAGTAAAGGGCTGAGAGAAGTCAATGTCTTGTCTAGTACCACCTACCTTTAGATATTGTAGGAGTTTATTCTGCATTTCTTAATGCACTTCACATATCTTATTTTATATTTTATTTATTTGTGTAAATGTATCTCCCTATTGAAGAAAAAAAAAGGTATTTTTCTGTTAGAAAGGATGGTAGGAAATCTAATTGAATACACTGTTGTTACAGAGTATCCCAGTTCTTTTAGGGCCAGTGCACACACCTTCTTGGAGACCAAATAGTGTAAAAAGTATTAAAGTTTATTTACTTAAAAAAAAGATAGATTTTGAAGATTGAAACACAGGGATGACCTAGAACTACAAATCTAGTTCTCAAACCCACAAATCTATGCCCACCATGAGGTATACTTTTCCGGTCGTGAAGCTACACTGATTTTCCTTGGCTCTAGCTATTTCCCACAAAACTTATCTATTCTACCTAAATCCTCAATAGATTGGATTAGTTAGATATCTCCAAGTTGTCTCCAAAAGTCCCTGAGAATGAACTCAATATGGCTAAGTCCACTCAGAGCAGAGTCTTCAGTCAAATGTCTCTCCAGTCAAACAGAAACCTCCAAAACTGTTAGTAGTGGTCTTTTCTCATGAAGGGTTGAAGTAAGGGGAAACCTCAAAAGAACAGCCTCCCTCTCCCAGCTCAGGACAGGGAGAAGGGACAGTTGCTTCTCTGTAATTGCTTCCTGTAGTTCTCCTGCATTCTAAGATTCATTCCCGAATTCTTGGAAATGAGCTCATGCCAGTCCTTTTTGGAGACAGCTTCCTTACTCTTATTTAAATTGTTTTTATAATTCTCTCCTTATCCCACTATGGGCCTAGGATCACATCATAGTTAAGATTTTTATCCTTCAACTTAGAGTCTAGTAGTACTCACTCAAGTAATTATTGAATGAATAAATTGATAGGTTAATGAAAAGGGAGAGGATGTAGGGAATGAAAAGAAAAGATGAAGGGAACTAGTTGTGAAATAGCTTGAGGAAGAAACAGTGAGAGTTGACAGCCCCTCCAAAGTCTTTGAGATTTCACTTCCATATGATTCCTTAGGGATATCTCCCAGTTTTCCTGTGGTACCAACAGGGCTATAATTCCACTCACTCTTCAGTAGGGATAAAGATGAATTGGTGTTGAAATGAACCCTCCCTAGAAGTGACATGGAAAAAAATGGGCCTGATATGTTTGCTTTTGCTTCTTTAACCAATGGGGAAATATTCCTCCTATCTCTGAGAGAACCATTCTCTTCTTTAGATATTGTAACTGAGGGCATTTTTCAGTTGGTAAAGAGTCAGAGAGGAAGAATGGAGTGCTGATCCCCTCAAGGCAAGGCAAAGGAGGTATCTCTCTGTTGTTAAAGTTGGCCCAGAAGAAGAAGGAAGGTGAGTCTCTTTTGTGTTCCCCTCCAACCTTCACTAACTATGGCCCCTCACCTAGCCTGCCAGTTTATTACCCTCTATGGCTTTGTTGCTGTTCAGCAAGGCCCTCTTTTTAAGTGAAGAGAGGTCACTTCACTCCCAACTCGGTTTGAGATGTCCCTCACTCAGTCTTCGGCCAGTTAAGAATAAAATCATAATTTATTTTACTGAGGTAATAAACAAGGTGGAGTGAGGAAAAGGGGGTGAATTGAGGTAAAGGAAAGAGGGAAAGAGGGGCCCCTAACTATTTAAACCCCTTTCTCCCAAAGCTGGGGTGACAGGCTCAAGCCCCTGAGGGGTTCAAGGTGGCAAACCCTGACTTTTAGCTCTGCCCAGTAGAAGTCTCAGTTCAGGAGAAGAGACTGTGGTTTCTTCTTGGAGACTTTCCTTCTTTCTCTGTCTACTTCTTGGAATTTGGGGGTGATAGGTATCAGGAGTGAGTGAAAAGAGAGGTTTCTTCTTCCCCAGCTGTCTCAAAGCCAAAGACACAGGTTCCAACTGTCTCCCTCTCAGAATTCCAAGGTTGCTCACCCACCCACTGCTGCAGCTATGATCTTTGCATGCATTCCAGGCTCCTTGCATGTCCAAAAAGTCGCTCAATTTCCTCTTCTCTTATAATATAAGGAGTTACATGAACTCACCTCAGGAAGAGTGAGTTTGCCTTCAGGCTGTGCTACGTTGACATATATTGATCCAAAAACATTTGCATTTTCTTGGAAGAAAATATAAACTCAAACACAGACACAGGCAATTAATACAGCATCATTTTATTTCCATCATGTCCCCACCCAGAATACTGAGGAAGGAACAGTATAGGGAGCCAAGGGAATTTAGTTGGCAGCAATAGTACTCTCGATCCAGTCCACGTATTTGCAAACTCTGGTGTAGACACCAGGGTAATTCTTCTGGGCACAGCCAATGCCCCAGGAGACAACACCCTGGAGTTCTCCATTGCAGACAACGGGGCCACCAGAGTCACCCTGGGTATGAAAAACATGGATAAATGAGGAGAGGGAAAGGAAAGAACTTTTTCTGGAGCATATAGTCACAGACTCAGGCTTGGAAGAGAGCTCAAAAGTCATCTAGCCCAGTTCCTACCTCTATGGATATCTAGTACATAAAGACTTTCTGCAACATCATCTGTCACTTAGCATTCCCATCCTTCCAGTTATTCATGACTATTCCCACTTATCCCACCTTTAACTCATGTTAGGGCTCTCTGGAAGGCACAGCTGAGGAAACACCTCCTCTTTTCTTTCTTTTCTGAAATCTTAATGCTTCTCCCAAGCCCTAATCCCCATTTGGCTTAATAAAGGAGCTGTTTTCTTCAGCTTTCAGAAAAGCAAAGCCTTTACCTGGCAGGAATCCTTGCCACCCTCGAGGAAGCCAGCACACATCATGTTTTCTGTGATCTGACCAGGATAGGAGGATCTGCATTGGGCGTCAGACAGAATGGGAGCATTCAAACACTGCAGAAGGTCTGGGTAGTCATCTGTGAAGAAAATGGGATTTGCAGGAGGGTAAATGCAATTGTTAGAGTAAAAAAGAAGGCGCCCCATACCTAATGAAGTGTAAATCCTAAGAGCAGAGTAGGGAGAAAAGGACTTGGGGAATTTTCATCCAGAAAAGAGAAGATAGTTTGTATCTCTCCTTCCTCTGAACTTCTACAATTTCTTATATTTCTCCTAATATATTTCATTCTTCTCTGCATGATAGTTATTTGTATAATTGTTTTATGCTGGATTAGAGGAAGTAAGTAATGAATATTGGCTAGAGAACTGGCCTTGGAACCAGGAAAATGGACATTTCAATCTTGTCTCTGACACATACTGCTATTTGACATGGGGCAAATCACTTAACCTCTTAGTTTTGTAGGCAATTCTCTCTGAATGCTAAATTGCAGAGGTGTTGCTGTGCAGTGGCAGAGGGAGTCTCCATATTGCAATGAAATCACAGGTCCAAGTCTCTATCTCTAGCCCTGTTTGACTATACCTTCCTTCAGGGAGTTTTTACATGTCCATGTATTTCCCTTAGCACATAGTACATTGCCTTGTGTACAAGCCACCTGAAAGTGTTTGATGAATGAATATTAGCATGAGTCCAAACTATGAGCTGTAATAAAATGGCCCTGTTCTTACCCTCACAGCAAATAATATTGCAGTGTATTTAAGATAAGCACAATTTTGAGAAATTTAACAGGGAAGTTGTAATTTTATAGGGGCCATGAAATAGGGCAAAGCTACTCACAACCAGTGTTGCCCCATCCAGAGATGAGACAGTCAGTGCCTGCAGGTGCACAGGACTTGGGCAGAGAGATGGCAGTCACACGACTACTGAGGAGAGCTGGGGTTTTCAACTTGATCAGCATGATGTCATTATCCAAGGTCCAGCTGCTGTATTTTGGGTGACGGATGATCTTTTCTGCGTCGATAAACTGCTCATTGCCCTCATTGACCTCGATGTTATGCTCTCCCAGTCTCACCTGGATTCGGCTGATGGGAACAATTATTTTCAGTGCTGGATGTGGCCACAAAGAGTATTTCCTTCTAAGAACTGGGTAGAAATTCTGTCTAAAATACTATACTGCTTGGATCACTCTAAATGTAATGTAAATGATGTATGTTGTGGAATTGTGTATGCTCTGTGTGTGTGTGTGTGTGCGTGTGCGTGCATGTGTGTGTAGGGAGTCCAATTGGACAAATCCCATAACATTGACTGTGATCCTGCCTCATGAAGAAATGCAAGGGATGGATGTGAATGTTGCAGAAACCAGACTACTTTTGCTTTAGTGTTAAGATGATGTGGAGAGAAAAAAGTCATTCACAGACATTTGAGAATTTTGCTTCCTTCCCAATTCTTTGGGCTTTTGCTTTATTCTCTATCACTTTGAACTACAGAATGCCAAATTTAATCTATGGTTTATCCTTTTTCCACTCCATCCCTAACCTTACTCCTTTTTATCCCAGTCTTCTGTGTGGACAAGGAGTAACTTCTCTGAATTTCTGCTCTTCAACCCAAATTGCACCCATTTTCCTCATGAGGTCTCCAAGCTGGCTTTGGAACCCACCCTGGGTGCAGCACAAATACTATCACTTACGATTTGTAGCAATGAGCAGCTGACACCACCCACTGTTCATTGATGAGGGAGCCACCACAGAAGTGGTAACCGGCATTTAGGGACACCTGGTAGGGAACGCCATTCTCCTCACAGGTATAGCCCCCGACGATCTTGTCATCATCATCAGTGGAGAAAGCAACTTGGGGAAAAAATTTGGAGACAAGAATTTAGCAGAATGTGAGGCATAAGCACTGAGTACTGGGTGATTTCTAGAATGCATTTTCTATAAAGTCTGCAAATCATTGGTATTATGACCATGGTAAGCACAGTCAATAATTTTGTTTCTCTATTTCTGTTTTATTCTGTCTCCCTTTCTCTTTGTTTCTATTTCTTTCTGTGTTTCTGTCTCTATGTTTATCTCTGTTTCTCTTTTTGTTTCTTTCACTCCATGTGTTTCAGTCTTTCTCTCTCTCTTTGTCTCTATCTCTCACCTGGTTTCTTCAGGACTTGAACAATGATCAATCAATCTCACAGGAGACCCAGAATGATATAGAAGAGAATAAAAATGACTAGCAATAAAGGCTACTTCACTTATCCATGTTCTTTTAAGAACTTTTTTAAGAAGTCCCATATAGATGATGGAGTCCTCTTATCCTCTTGGACATTCTTTTGCCTTCTTGTAGCTTGTGCTCAAGCTACATCTTGCATTGGGCTCTACCTCATTTTATACAGTCTCTCCTACAATCTAACTCTTTGGGTGAAAAACAGGGAAGAACATTCTTATTCTCACAGGTAGTAAAATCAATCAACCGTAATTAATTAAACACTTACTCTTGTTCCAGGCACTGTTAGACCTGGAGGAATCCAAAAATAAAAATGAAACATTTCCTTCTCTTAAGAAGATCACATTTTGTTACTTTAAATGTGATCTCTTTCCTTCCTTTCTCCTGTCCCTTCCTATTCAAACTGTTCTTCAGATTCATTTGTTGACCCTATTGTTTCCATTGACTTTTCCCCCTTGGAGCTGATTTCTTCCTGCCTAGTTTATTCCCCCCAGAAGTTTCATTTCCACATATTTCCAGTTCTATCTCTCTATCCAGATGTTTGTTTAAGTGAAAAAAGATCTTACAGTTGTGCATTTTCAGGAAAAAGAGAGGTGAATAAAGGCAAATTTGGAAAGGGAAGCAAGAAGCTGTTAGGTGAGGAGAGCAATTAGACCGATTTGGAGAATGGGGAAGAACAATGACTGAAGAAAAATAGATTGAGAAAAAGTGTAAAATGTTCTACAGGCCATAGGTAGAAAGGGATATAAGGTGTTTAGGAGGTCTCACCAGCTGCTCCGACAAAAGCCAGGATCAGAAGAGGATTCATGTTGGCAGAGGTGTGGATGACTTTTCAGTGGAGGCCCTCAGCTTTTTATATTCTTGTGGGGTAGGAGAAAATATTTGTAAAGCAAAAGGTCATCTCTTTCCTCCACCACACACGCACACACATGCAGGCACACACCTGTCAACTTTCCCTTTCCTACCATTTTGTATCAGTTGTCCTATTTTTAGTATTTTCATAGACAAATAGCTTTTAAATGATAACGAAGTTTTCATGAGCATTCCAAATAATTGATCCCTTGAGAATTAACTGAGTGAGATGGAGAGGATGGGTTTCCATACAAGGGAATCAAGGATTTTTTTGATGGTCTATAATCTTCCAAGGCTAAGCTTCTGATGGTGGTAGTGATGTTTGGAGGAAGGATGAAGAGAAAGAGGAGAAAGTTAAAGAGGATAAGGAAGAGAGAGCAGCAATGTTTTGAGGCTTTCTATTCTACAAGGCTGACATCTTGGATTCTTGGAGGATACTATCTGATCATTTCTGAACAAACCAAGAAGAAAGTGGGAGTTTGATTTAGTAATAGATTTCTTCATTCAGGGCTCCTGGAGTTGCCATGTCACTCTGCTCATATGTTTACCCCTAAAGAGGAGGAATCTTCTTCTAAGACAAATGCCAGATCTTGAGGGGATAAGAAAGTTGAATGGAGTTTAGAAAATATTTCCTGACATGCTCAGGAGTCTCAGCTTGTGACCTCAAGCTTTGTATATTTGGGGGAGGAGGGTGACATATAATAACCATCTTTAAAAAAATTGATCAGGTTTTCATAGAAGTATTTCATATTGGGAAAGGCAGGACAAATGGTTGTCAGGAAGTAGAAGAATAGGAAATCAGAACTGGGCTGTCATCTCTGAGTTCAGGTCATTAAACCTATATGAAATGCATTCCATGATACTAAAGAAAGCAATGAATATGATTGTTGAATTGCTATAAGTGATATCAGGAAAACCATAGGAAATGGAATGGTATGAAAGAGACCTAAAAGTTATTATTTTCAAGAAGAGGAAGAAGGTATATTTATAAAGCTATAAGTCAATGAGAATTTCAATTTCTAGAAAGTTCTAAAAATTAAAATAGTTTTGGGAAGCATCAATCACATTCAGGCAGCGTTTGTTTCTATCACCACACACACTACAATAATCTGACCAGGTTTGGATTTTTAAAAAAGATTTACTGGAATAATTATGAAGAAATCACAAAGGAATGCTTCAATTTCAACAAAGTATTTGACGATGTCTTTTAAGCACATACCATTTACCATCAATTGGATACGATGGAAATAGGTGGACTAAATAATAGTTTGGATAGGTGGTTTTAAGGCTTGATAAAGATCAAGTTGTGGGAAGATCTTTAGGAGAGTATGTCTAATCTTGGGTCTATTCAGTTTTTTTATCAGTAACCTGGATGAAAGCATATAAAATCCATGTTCGTGTATCTTTCACTCTGGGCTTACACAGATTGGATTCAGTTTTATCTCTTATAATATTCTTTGTTTCATTAAACTATCAAGGATACGCCTTAGAACTGAAGAATACTGGCTCATCTGACCTTTCTACTTCCCACCGGGGTCTTCCCTAGGAACCTCAGAATGTAGCTCATGTTTAGGTCTCTCAGATGTTTATGTCTTCAGTTTCTCTTCAGAAAGAAGCACCAAGCAACTCTTGGGTTTACAATATATATTTGACATAAGACACAAGACTTTATTTCATCCCATAGAAAATACAGAACATATAAAGGACTCACAGAAACCCATAAACAATGAAGCCAAATCTTTTCTTTCTCTCATCCTTAACTTTGTGGAGTTGAGGTGATATTTGTAGTATCCCAGATTTATAGTGCCATACTGTGGCTGAGACCTCACTTGATGGGAAATAGACTTGGGTTCAGAGAAAGTCAATCTTCTTCCTATTGGAGAAGCACAAACCAACTAACTTGTGATAATAGTATAAGAAAGGGACCATGTTGCTAGTTCATGCCATGACTGGCCTTTGTTGCTTTCCTGCTTTCTGCAGAGACTATTTCATTTCCCCACCTTTTTCTGAGAATGTTGGTTTTGAAATGCAAGTCAGTCTTTTTCTCTTCTCTCTGGGAAGCCTTTACTACAAATTTGTATTGTTCCACCATTGCCTCTTGTTCTTACCATCTCTGGAGACTACATAGTTCCCTTGTTTCCAGGGACTTGATTCCATTCTCCAAACATGGATTAACTATTCTTCCAAAGCATCTCCATGGCTACTATTTCTGAGGATGAATATTTCTATAGGGGACTGTGAAGGTTTCATCTCTTCCAGGAACATATCTGGTTTTGGTCATGCCCCTCCTTTAGTTTTTTTTCCTAACCACTTTAAATGTGACTAAGTGCAGAATCAAAGGTAAAGTACCTCCAAGGAATGTATAGATGTAATTTAAGAGTTTCTTTTGACCACTGCTGTGCAGCTACACTTAGAAACTTGAGTCTATTTCATGGTGCCTTTGATGCTGTTGCCCCTCACCTCACTCTCAGAAAAATCTTCACGTGCTTTGGATAGACATTCTGCCTAACTCACCAATGGATCTGAGGCCTGTTGGCTGCCTGCAATCTGAATTAGCCCATCTTCCAAACATGAGGTGTGGCCACTGTGCATACCACAGCTTCCTGGGGTTGCAGTGGCTAAAGATGTCTTTAATTAAAAAATTCTGCCTGTTCAGACCCCAAGAAAAATACTCTGGAGAAGAGGGTCCAAATCAATAGCAACAACCTTGATTGATGATGCCAGTGGCGATGTTTTAGATGGACTGTATAGAGTGACAAAGAAATACACCCAGTACAGGAAGCAAGCTGAGAAGACCATCAAAACCTAATCAAAACTGTCATCAATCTGGCCATCCTGTACAGGAAAAATCAGTTTAACCAATATGAAGTTGCATTAATGGAGAAGTTCAAGAAGGAGTTTCATCAATTTGCAATGATACATTGCATTGGTCAAATGGTCAATTTCTATAATGTTCATTATACCTTTGATCAGAATGTATTATCCAGACTGCTGAATGAATGTAGAGAGCTACTTCATCAGATCATTCAGCACCACTCATCTGTCAAATCCCATGCATGGGTTAACAATATTTTTGGCCACTTTTCAGGTTGTGAATTCCTTGTTGTCTTGTATAACCCTTTTGGAACCTATTAGCTCTTCTTGCAAAAACTGTGAAGGTATCAATAAAATATTGGATGAAGGGAACATAAGAGAACTGGATTATAATTTTGACTACTAAAGCATTACTTGTAAATGTGGCACTGCTGACTTATGAAGGAAAATATAAATAAAAACAAAGGGTTTTTTAAAAGTTCATAGATACTTCAAAAAGACTTTGCCAAATCAATTTTTTGATTATGAGCCATCTTATTCCCTAACTTCCAAGACTAAACGTCACATCTGATTGCTGTATGTGGGCCTTGATTTTTATTTGAAGAGGAACATATTGCCAAAATATCTGGTTAAAAGCTAACAAATATTTAACATAGGAAAATTATGTTAAATAATACAACTGTATTTATAGTCCCTGGCAAGAACTTTTTTTAAGGGAACTCTTTGTATTGATGGTATACCTATTATATACAATAAAATTAAGCTCTATCTTTTATTTTTCTTCTTGAGGTATGTTTGCTTAAAACAAAACCAAAAACTTTTCCTTTTGACACCAATGCTATTTTAGAAACAATTGGAGTTTTCTACTTCTTTCCTTGATGCTTTTGCAAAGTTTTTTCTCTCTAGTGTTATAATTCACTCCAAACCAAATCAAATGCCATGGAAAATTTCCTTAGATTTTCATGCCTTTAAAGATGAAGTTTTAACCCTTTCAGGAATAAGAAATTATATATTTAAAAGAATTCATAGTATAATAAAATCTGTTAAAATATGACTATCATGTCATTTAAAAAACTGTCTTCAACATATTGTCTTGCCCTTTGATGTTGATATCTATGTTTCCCAAAATGTAACAGGTCCATATTGTTTAACTTTGAGTGTTTGTTAGTGCAATTGTGGAACATAATAACCTTGATGTTGTTTTGAAAATGTGTTTACGTTAAATGTGGGCAAGACAAATTTCAAAACTAAGAGAAAGAAGAATGACAATCTGGAATGTTTTTGGTATGGGACCATCAAAAGTAAGTGACCAGTTGGTTTAATAAACAGAGAAACCCATCACAAATGTCTGGGCAGTTTTTTTAAAGAACTTCTCATAGAGCAAACATATCAAATTGAATGGATATCAAATGTTTGAAAAGTTTCATTGTGAATACATACAATGTCACTTTTTAAATATAATTGCCAAAGTTGTTTATATTTTGTTGGATTGTTTGATGTTTAAATCAAAGAACATTTGGACTTAAAAAATAAAAGAACTACTTTTTTGGTGAAACTTTGAGTAATCATGAGGAATGAGAGTGATATCAGAAGTCTAGAGTTTATTCAGTGTTATTTCAACATTTCAAAAAGGTACCAGGAGAGACAGGATGGTATAGTAGAAAGGAATTTGGAATCAGATCTTTGTTCAAAACCCATCTCTGCTACTTATTAACTGTGTGACTGTAGGCAAACCATTTCATCTTTGCCTGAGGTTGCTCATCTCTAAAATGAAAATGTTCAACAAGATGACTTCTAAGTCCCCTTACAAATCCATTGTTCGATAAAAATATTTCCAGTTGGATTTTTGTAGTTGCAAAAGTTAGGTAGAGAAAGAAAACCATGTAGATGTCCATTGATTAGGCAATGGTTGAACAAACTATAACAAACAAAAGTTTGAAATTTTCTTACTTTATTAGAAATGGCTGAATGGGAGCCATTTGGAGAGACAAGGGAAGATGGTGTAATGATAGTCATGATGATGCTTCTACCCTCCTCCACAGGTGCTAAGTTCAGCACAATGGCACTACCCATTTAACTTTTGGAACTTAGAAAATGATTGGAAGAGCAGATGAGTGGGCAGAATGGGGATCACTGTGTAGGAATTGATCTGAAGGAGAATATGGACTGGCACTTTTTTTGTCTTTTTTAAAAAACCCTTACCTTCTTTCTTAGAATCAATACTATGTATTTATTGGTTCTAAGGCAGAAGAGTGGTAAGGGCTAGGCAATGGGAGTTAAGTGACTTGCCCAGGGTCACACAGCTAGGAAATTTCTGAGGCCAGATTTGAACCCAGGTCTTCCCATTTCTGGGCCTGGCTCTCAATCTACTGATCTACTCAACTGCCCCAGACTGGCACTTTTCAAAGACAAAAGGGTGAGAGAAAAAATTGTCATGACATCGGGCAGCTTGCATTTTTCCTCAGCAGCTGATTTTTTTCCCCTAAGATAAGTCTTTAAGAGGAAGGTCACTCCCTTTGGATCTGAATAGGTCTCAGTGCAAGTAATGAATATATTTGGCAATAAGAATGAAAACTGTGGCCAAAACAAAGCAAGGACAAGCGCTGTCTTTCTGAACTTTTTCCTTGAAAAGTACTGCAGTTTAGTCTACCTCCCTCGTCCCTTCCCTTGGCTATATCACAGGTTTTTAAATTATTCCTTGCAGTTGACTCACAGGAATACATGCCAATGTAGACATTTCACTCATAGGAATGGCTCCACCTTCACCTACTGTCCATATTCCTTTCCATTCAGTTCCAGAGTATTATTTAAATCAGTCAACCTCAGGCAAGGTCATGGTTGAGTAGCAATTAGATTAGGTAACACCACAGTAGAAATTAATACAAAAAACACCAGTTTTCCAAAGCATCAGAGTATAATCATTCACTCCCAGCTCCAACTCTTCAGGGGAAAAACAAAAGAACAATAAAACAAAATCTGTTTTTTCCCTTCTCCAACCAAGAAATTTAATGTCTTGTCATAGACTTCTCTTCTCCCCTCAATCCAATCACCTCAGCAGTTGGTAAATACTAAGATTTTCCTTTTGAGTTGTTGCTACCACACCACATATGAGACAATCACTATCACTGAACATGAGAAGGAACAAGCACTTACACAGCACCTCTTATGTGCTAAGTTCTTCAAAAATATTACCTCATTTGATCTTTGCAACAACACTGTTGGGTAGGTGCTATTATCCTCATTTTATAGTTGAAGAAATTGAGGCAACCAGAGATTTGAGGCTGGATTTGAACTCATGTCTTTCTGAATCCAGGCCCAGTGCTTGACCACTATACCATGTAGTTGGCTAAGAGACTAAGAGATCAACATCAATAGATTAGCATAGCAGTTTGGTGCTCCAATCTGTCTATCCTTGCGGCTCCCCTCCTTCGAGAGAGGCTCTGCTCAAAGGCTCCTAGGCATCGATTGCTAAATTTATTAGCTTGTCTCTCATCGTTTTTATGGATTTGCCTCTGTTCATTCTCCTTCAATATTCCATAAACCACTCATGTTTGCCACCTCTGCTGTGGCTGTGCTCCTCATCAGCACTCCCTTCACACCTGTGCATTCCAGGAAGAAAAGGGGAGCTGAAAACCCATTTATTATCTGCTTCTAGACTGACTTGCAAGACTGATAATATGATGATGTTCCCTCATCTACTCTATAGCCAAGTTGGCTTCCTTGCTATTCCCATGAACTTCCATTGTCTTGCTCCTTGGCCTTTATACTGGTCATCCCCTGGGCAGAGAATGCTCACCTTCTCATGTGTCCAAACACCTGACTCTCCCTTCATGGCTCAGTTCGTATTAGTGCCGTATCTTCTAAGAGGTCTTTCCCGATTCCTCTAGTTATGGAATCAGGCTGAATCGGTATTTACATATATGTGTAGATGTCTCTGTATTTATGTGTGTGGCTACTCTTCATGTGAATATTTATAATATATACCCTATATTTACTTATCTGTGAACTTGTTTTCTCTCTCTAATAGAATGTAATCTTGCTGAGGGCAGGTTTTCTCATTTTTGGCTTTAGATCTGCATCACATAGTGTATTATTTGGTACATAGTAGGTACTCAATAAAAGCTTATTGATTAATAGATTGATTAAGTCAGAGTAGGGAAATTATGGGAAGAAGGTAGTTTATTAGGTGGCCAAATCTTCCAGAAACACTGTGCGGGAATCAATCTGTAGGAGAATATGGACTGACACTTTTCTTGTCTTTTTTTTAAAAAAACTGACTTGAACCCAGGACCTCCCATCTCTGGGCCTGGCTCTCAATCCACTGAGCCATCCAGCTGCCCCAGCCTGGCACTTTTCAAAGACAAAATGGTGAGAGAAAGAATGGTCATGACATCAGACAGCTTGCCTTTTTCCTCAACAGCTGTTGTTTTTTAAAACAAACCAAAAAAGCCTTTCCTTTTCATCTTAGAATTAGTATTGTGTATTGGTTCTAAGAACCAGTTCTAAGAACAAAAGAGTGATGTGGGCTGGGCAATGGAGAGTAAATGACTTGCTCAGGGTCATATAGCTAGGAAGTGTCTGAGGTCAGATTTGAACCCAGGACCTCCCATCTCTGGACCTAGATGTCAACTGACTGAGTCACCTAACTGCCCCCAAACTCAGAAAGCTTTAAAAATGCAGCCAAAGGAACAGTGATAAAGAATCAATCAATTGACACACTAAAGGTTTATTAAGTGCCTATGGCAAGGCACCTTAATAAAAACTGGGAATATAGAAGCATATTGGTTAGATCAGAGCCTAGGCAGACCTTAGCCAATTAGTATCCAGGTAGCTCACCTGAAACAGAGACAGAGCTGGGACAAGGGCAGCATCTGGGAAGCAAAGCACCTGGAGTCTACTTGGAGGCTTGTTCACCAGCATCATTAACACTCTGGATGGAGTGTTAAGGAGCACATAAAGAGATTAACTCACAGTTAGCAACTGCAAGAAGAAAGTCAGAGGAGTACAGTGTATTAGGAATTAATTAGAATTGAATTCCCTGAAAATTAATAAGATACCAAATGGAAAGCAATGGCTCCAAGAAACCACAAATATAAAATCGAAATTGTGAGTTAAAAAAACTGAACTGAAAGTATTTATTATACTTTTTAAAACAACTGATTGGAAAGCAGGTCAAAGAGTGTTCTTATAAAAATGATCAATCTTTGTGGAAAACATGACCCTCTCCCCAAAACGTTGATATACCATGTTATTTTTATTTATTTATTTTAGAATTGAAAAATTTTATTTAATTAATTGATTTAGAATATTTTTCCATTGGTTACATGATTCATGTTCCTTTTCTCCCCTCTTCCCCTCAGTTCCACCCCCCCCCACAAGTAATTCCACTGGGTTTTACATATGTCTTTGATCAAGACCTATTTCCATATTACTAATATTCATATTAGGGTGGTCTATTACAGTCTATATCCCCAATCATATCCCCATCGACCCATGTGACCAAGCAGTTGTTTTTCTTCTGTGTTTCTACTCCCACAGTTCTTTCTTTGGATGTGGATAGCATTCTTTCTTATGACTTTCTCAGAATTGGCCTGGATTATTGCATTGCTGCTAATAGAGAAGTCCATTACATTCAATTATGCCTAAGTGTATCAGTTTCTGTGTACAATATTCTCCTGGTTCTGCTCCTTTCATTTTGCATCAATTCCTGGAGGTCATTCCAGTTCACATGGAATTCCTACAATTCATTCCTACATACCATGTTTAAAAAAATCATCAATGGGGGCAGCTGGGTGGCTCAGTGGATTGAGAGTCAGGCCTAGAGATGGGAGGTCCTAGCTTCAAATTTGGCCTCAGACACTTCCTAGCTGTGTGACCCTGGGCAAGTCACTTAAACCCCATTGCCTAGCCTTTACCCTCTTCTGCCTTGGAGCCAATTTGGCTCCAAACCAGAAGGTAAAGGTTATTTAAAAAAATAAAGAAATCATCAATAAAACCTTCCCAGATATATTCAAACTAGAGGGAAGAATGAAAATAGAAGGAACCCACCAATTGACTCCCAGAAAGAGGCTCAAAATAAAAACTTCTGAGTATCATAACTAAAAATCCAGAGCTTCCAGATCAAAGAAAAAAAAATCAAACCTCAGAAGGAGCCGAAAAGAAAGTTCTAGTACCAGGAACCTGATGTCAGTATCACATAAGATCTGACAGCTATCAAATAGAAGAGAAGAGAGACTGGAATATGAGATTCCAAAAGGCAAAAAAAGAAAAGTCTCACAATCAAGAATCATCTATTCTTAAAAGTGAATATAATCCTACAGGAGAAAAATGATTTTTAAAAGTAAGGTCTTCCAAGGATTCCTAATGCATAAGCAAACTCAGCAGGAACTTTGAAATGCCAACACTGGAGTTGTGAAATACAAAAAATATAAATACTTCTAGAAGGGATTATATGACAATGTATTACATTCTAATAGGAGGATGAAAAAAAAACAAACTAGTCTTATCACAACCCTAAAGTTGTGAATACTTAAAGATAAACTTAAGTAAGACTGGCAGAAGGCCCAGGTTTGCCAACATTTTGTTTTGATGGTCTTAGAAAAAAGATATAGGTTAAACATGGGAATATACTGGGGGAAAAGAGAAAGTTAGGAGACTTTGTCTCATATAATAGGGGTACATTAGATGATGACTAAATATAGGGAAAGTGGTGAGGGAATGAACATGTCATGAACCTCAGTTTCATCTGAATTACACATGAATATTGAACACACATGCACATACCCACACACATAAACACAAAATATTCATAGCTGCGCTCTTTGTGGTGGCAAAAAAAAATTGGAAAATGAGGGGATGCCCATCAATTGGGGAATGGCTGAACAAATTGTGGTATATGTTGGTGATGGAATACTATTGTGCTAAAAGGAATAATAAAGTGGAGGAATTCCATGGGGACTGGAACAACCTCCAGGAAGTGATGCAGAGAGAGAGGAGCAGAACCAGGAGAACATTGTACACAGAGACTGACACACTGTGGTACAATCCAACGTAATGGACTTCTCTACTAGCAGCAATGCAATGATCCAAGACATCTCTGAGGGACTAATGAGAAAGATCACTACCCACATCCAGAGAAAGAACTGTGGGAGTAGAAACACAGAAGAAAAACAACTGCCTGATCACATGGTTCAATGGGGATATGATTGAGGATGTAGACCCTAAATGAACACGCTAGTGCAAATATCAATAATATGGAAATAGGTCTTGATCATTGACACATGTAAAACCCAGTGGAATTGTGTGTTGGCTCTGGGAGGGGGTGGGAGGAGGGAAAGGAAAGAACATGAATCATGTAACCATGGAAAAATTTTTCTTAATTAATCAATTAAATAAAAAATTAAAAAAGAAGCAGTACAGGGTAGATGAAGGCAGCATAACAAGCAAAACAAACTCCAGTATCAGAAGGTACAGTGTAAAGAGGCAATTAAAATGAAAGAAATACTAAAACTTATTATTGGGACTGGGGAAACATATTATTAGTGGTCAGCACCTTCTCTTTATAGGAGAATGGTGAAGGACAAAGCCAGGAAAGGAGTTATGCATGTCAGAATACTGTTAGGAGCGTGGATTCTTAAAGCTATTGGAAGAGTTTAATGATAGTGCAGAATACTGGGAAGTGAATGTAAATTAAAAAATAAAAGGCAACAATAAAGCTTTTTTAAAAGGGCATTAAAGAGGCAGAGCTAAGATGGTGGCAGAGTAGCAGGAACCTTAGGACTTTCCTTCCAACGGATCACTACTAAGTGTCTCAAAAGGACAAAAATCAAAATCACACAAGTAAAGGGCTCTTCCATTGGGTGCAGGCTTAAATGTAGGCAGTGTTTGGGGATTTCCATGCTATAAGGGGGCAAAAATACACTTATTAAAGTAGGAGCTGATCACCTCTCTCCCACACCACCTATCTCACTCAAGTCAAAGTGAGGGCAGGGCCAATTCTTGAATTCTTGGGGGCTGGCTGAGGGCACCACAGACTTATCCCTGAGGGCAGTGCCAGGCCTTGGCAGAGACACCTGGGATTTGAGACTGATGAACATGGAGCCCTGGGCAGCAGAGTGAGAAACTTTGGCAGAAGTAAGGTTGGCCTTGGCAAGTAGGACTGGAAAAATAGCCTCAGGGCAAACCATTTTAAAGTACAAGAACTACCTGGACTATATGAGAATTTAAAATTAGGTTTTATGCTAACTATAAGAATTCTAAAGTAATATTGTGGTCACTGCAGAAATAAGTGCCAAACTGAAGATAAAAAGTCAGTCTGAGAGGTTGGTACTGAGGTATTTGCTGATTAATCTCAGTTACTCTCCTGATTAGGCCAGTACACACAACTAGTTTGAAAAGCAAGGGTTTCTATAAAATTATATTTTTTATATAAAATAAGTATAAAAAGATAAAAAAAACCCAAGGAATCCCTGTTAAACTAAGGTTTCTAAGCTTTCCCATACCCTCTATTTGGACCTCACAGCCCAGTCTTCTGTTCTTCCAAAATTATACTCTTTCCTTACCAGCTAACTATAAATCTCCAAATAAAACACTAATCTGACTAATCTACAACTAAGGGAAACATCGCTTATTTGTTTATACCTTGCCTCCAAACAGATTGGCCCTGGTAGGCCTAAAAAATATCTGGGCCCACCAGTTACTTGGCAATGAGGAAAATCTCGAGTGGCCACAAAGCAAAGGTTTGTCTTTGCCTTCTTCTTGATGGTTTCTGAAGACAGGAACCAGGAAACCTTCTAGGATGGTTCAAATCTCTCTCATACCAAAGATGGCTTGGGAAAGGAGTCCAAACTAAATCTTAAGACCACCATAAGATTTTGCTGTCACAAGAATCTTCCTGGGAATCAGTTTTCCTTCTCTCTTCTTGAATTCTTCTCAGTGGAAAATAAAACAGGTTTGCAGTCTGTTCAGTTCAGGGAAATACACTGTCAGAACAACTAGAAAATAGTCCAGTCACAGCTAGTGCCACAGTCAAACTGTTTGTGTTCCTAATGGCCACCAAACAGAACTGAGCCTGCATGCCTTATGTTATAAACCTTGCTTGTACCCTCCAATCTGTTTGAGGACCTAGGAATTTGCAAAATCCTTTTGCAACCCTATTTATTTACTAATCTTAAGTACCTTACTTCTAAATCTACTACTACATCACTGATTTTAAAAATTAACTCTTAAGACACAAGTCTGTTAGCCACTCTTGACAATTTAGTTTAATAGAGATATAGTAAAAGAGAGAAATATAGGAAGAAGTAGAAAGTATTGCCTAGCTACATACCCTATAATTTCTGTCCAAAGAAGTCCAGCTAACCACCCAGAAAGGACTCCCTAAAGTCCCAATCTCCACATGGAGTCATGGTAGTGTGTTCAGCAAGGGTTCCACCAATGCAGCTTTCTTCAGGAAATGAAAGCCTCTCCAGAATCAGTCTCTCCAGAAGCCAGGAAAAGAAGGCCAGCTACTCACCCAGCAAGCTAATGCAGAATCCAGGGAAAGAGTATCCTCTTTCAGTCTAGCTCACTGACTCAGAGTCTCCAAAGATGAACTCCAAAGGAGAAGAAGTTCAAAGGACAAAGAAGAAAAGGCAGGATTAAAAGAGGAAATCAAAATGATGGGTAATACACAGGTGGTAATCATAACTCTGAATGTGAATGGGATGAAATCACACATAAAATGGAAGCAGATAGCAGAATGGATTAGTGGATTGGAGAACTTGCCTAGCTCACACTTTGGGGTTCTCAGTCAGGTGTAACGGCAAGGTGGAAAAGAATGACAGAAGGCTGCTATGTGTATGTATCTGCCTGGGGCAAAGCTCTGCATGGAATGGCTGCTTTTTCATGCCCAGGTTTAGCATTTATTTTCATACCCATTTTTTAAGGACACAGTTACATTATTCAACATACGTGTTCAAATAAAGATAATTGGATAAGTGATATGTTAGCTTTAAACAAATTGTTTGATAAACATTCTGAGATCATTCTATATACTTGTATTGTAACTATTGATTCTGACAGGATACACAAAGGTTTTGTACAAGATAAATGATTTCATCACAGGTGGCTTAATTTTCTCATTAACCTGTGAGGTGCTTGGGCTTACAGACAATCAAAGAGAATCATGTGTTACTTATAATAAAAATAGATAATCAATCGGAAGTTCTAGAGACAAATCAAGAACACTGTGGCCAAGTTAAGGGATCAAAGGGGTAATAGAAGTATAACTAGTTCTAATGTTAAACTGGTCATTTTTCAGAATTTCATTGGGGAGTTTTCCAAGGAGGGTTTTGGTTGGTAAATCAAGTCATGGAGGCATGATGAGGCATGGTGTACTAAAAGCACATTGTACAGGGGTCTCCTTATATGCACTGGCTTAAAAGAATAAGTTTCTGCACATGGGAGTGGGAGATTTCTGTCACAATTTTGTGGGCACAGATTTTGCTGGGAATTATATATCTAAGCAAAAGTTAACCCATGATGGTCTTTTGGGTTTGGTTTTGAGAGTGATCTTTTGGTGATATTTTTGGGGAATAGTGTGCAAGTATTTTGCTCTCATATTATTCCTTATGAGACTAGGGAGAGAACAATAATCATATCAATTCCATTAGTAAGGGATGTTGGTAAGAGAAATCATACAGAAGGGGCTGAGTGGGAAATTCCATCCTGCCAAGGAGCCACTTTGTGACCTCTTGGCTTCCATGAGTGACCTTGTCGAGACATTGTGGCCTGACGGCTCCTGGCAGATTAGAAACTAAAATCCTACCATATGTTGGTGACAAGAAATACACATGAGACAGGTAGATACACACAGGGTAAAGGTAAGAGACTGGAGCAAAACTTATTGGGCATCAACTGAGAAAAAGAAGGCAGAAGTCATAATCAAGAAATCTGACAAAGTCAAAGTAAGAACTACTACTTAAAGAATCCTTAGAGAATCAACTAAAAAGCTCATGGGAATAATCAACAACTTTAGCAAAGTTACAGGATACAAAATAAACTGAAATAAACCAACATTTCTATGTATTTCGAACACAACTTGGCAGCAAGAGAAATTACATTTAAAATCACTCTAGACAACATAAAATATTTAGGAATTTATTTGCCTAAACAAACACAGGAATTATATGAACATGACTATAAAACACTTTTCACACAATTAAAACTAGATCTAAATAATTGGAAAAACATTAATTGCTCATTTGTAGAATGGTACTGGCTAAGAGACAGAAGAGAGCATCAATGGAATAGACTAGGGGTAAATGACCTCGGCAAGAGAGTGTATGATAAGCCCAAAGATCCCAGCTTCTGGGACAAGAACCTACTATTTGCTCAAAACTGCTGGGAAACTTGGAAAACAGTATAGGAGAAATTAGGTTTAGAGCAACATCTCACACCCTATACAAAGATAATTCAGAGTGGGTAAATAACTTAAATATAAAGAAGTAAATCATAAGTAAATTAGGTGAACATAATATAGCATACCTGAGATCTATGGGGGAAAAAGACTCTAAGACCAAGCAAGAGATAGAGAAGAGTATAAAATGTAAAATGAATAATTCTGATTACATTAAATTAAAAAGGTTTTGTACAAACAAAACGAATGCAACCAAAATTAGAAGGGAAGCAACAAATTGGGAAAAAATGTTTATGACAAAAACCTCTAACAAAGGTCTACTTTCTCAAATCTATAAGGATCTAAGTCTATTGTCCAAAAAAAAAATCAAGACATTTTCCAATTGATAGATGGGTAAGCAACAGAAATATGCAGTTTTCAGATAAAAAATCAAAATTATCAATAAGCACATGAAAAGGTGTTCTAAATCTCTTATAATTAGAGAGATACAAATCAAAACAAATCTGAGGTACCATCTCACACCTAACAGATTGACTTATATGACAACAAAGGAAAGTAATAAATGTTGTAGGGGAATGTGGCAAAATTGGGAAGCTAATGCATTGCTGGTGCAGTTGTGAATTGATGCAACCATTCAGGAAGGCAATTTGTAACTATCTCCAAAGGGCTTTAAAAGACTGCCTGCCCTTTTATTCAGCCATAATACTGCCAGGTTTGTACCCCGAAGTGATAATGTGGAAAAAAGACTTGTACCAAAGTATTAATTTTGTATGTATTATGTACTTTGTGGTGGCAAAAAATTGGAAAATGAGAGGCTATCCATCAATTGGGAAATGGCTGAACAAATTGTGGTATTTGATGGTGACAGAATACTCTTGAGCTAAAAGAAATAATGAATTGAAGGAATTCCATGCAAACTGTAAGTACCTCCAGGAATTGATGGAGATTGAAAGGAGCAGGACCAGGGGAACATTATACATAGAGATTGATATGCTGTGGCACAATCAAATGTAATGGATTTCTCTATTATTAGGAATGCAATGATCCAGGGCAATTTTGAAGGACTTATAAGAAGGAACACTATCCACATCCAGAGTAAGAAATGTGTGAGTAGAAACTCAGAAGAAAAACATGATTGATCACATGATTTGAAGAGGATTTCATTGGGAATGTTGACTTTAAATGATCCCTCTATTGCAAATATTAATAATAGGGAAATAGATTTTGAACAATGATGTTCATGTTACATGTAAAACCCAGTGGAATTGCTCATTGGCTCTGGGAGGTGGGAGGGAGGAGGGGAGGGAAAGAACATGAATCATGTAGCCATGGAAAAATGCTCTAAATTAATTAATTATTTAATGAAATTATTTTCATTTTTAAAAAAATTAAAAAGGGGTTAAATAATCGATTTCCAAAATGACTGATCAATAGTATGTTAGTCACTGGCAAGATTTTGTAATGCATTACAAAAGAGATGGTTTGTCAGTCTTTAGAAAAGAATGTGATTATTGAAAAAGAAATAAAGGAAAAATCCATACCAAACTTTCTCTCTCTGTCTGTCTCTCTCTGTTTCTCAACAAACCATCCTTCCATTTTTATATTAATTTTTTCAGTTAACAAATGTTTATTTTCTTTCTCTTTGAGTCCCCCTAAAAACCTTGAAACAAAAATGTTTCATGTAACTCTCTCCCCTCCCCCCTCTCCTCTTAGGTGATCAGAAAATGCCATAACAATAATATATTGTAAATTTAGGAAAGCTTTTGAAAAATTCTCCAAGTTAGATCCTTATTAATAAGGTGCAAGAATTTGAAATATGCGATCTTATAGGACTGTTCAATGGATCTTTAGCTGGTTAAATTAGTAACAGAGTTAATTCCTGGTCAGGGGCTTTCTTACTTCTTGAAATACTCATAAAAAGGGCTAAATATTTTGCTATGATGACATATTGTTTCCTGTGTCTTCATCCTCTACTCTGTCCCCAGGCTCCCCAAGGTGTTGCCCAGATCCTGCATCTAGCCAGCCACATGCCCACTGCTTACTTCCTGTACTAGGTTTGTGCATAGACAGAAGGAGACTGTGCCATACTGTGCCTTTGTAACTGGCACAAAGATACACAGCCAAGTCTTCCACTTCTGTATAACCAATCTTCAGAATGGAGGATGAGTACTTCGGCCACTCAGCTGTAAACCTAGACTTATCCACCTTGGATTCCACCATTTTATTATCCCGAAAGTCATACAGGAACTGTGGCCTTTGCTCTGATTTCTGTCTGTACCAGTAGAGGACATCATAAGTGGGCATTGGCTCACACTGTAGGGTCACTGCCTGGCCAGTCCTTGTGATGAGGTGTTTTGGATTCTGGGTGACTCTGGCATTTATAAGACCTATAAGGGAAGGAACCACACACCAGGATTAAGAACTCAAAAGGGTAGAGGCTGGAGCTGAAACTGGTCTAGCCTAGCAATGGAATTTTGCATAGTGACCAGAGCTTACCTGCACCTAAGAGACAAAATATTGCACAGCAGAAGAAGCACATATCCATTGAGAATTTAGAGCAAGAATGAGGCATGTGTCTAGCTCAGGGCTCTGTCCCACAGGGAGGAAGATCTTCAGTTCTGACAATGAGGAAGCCCTCCTAAGCCAGATTTGTAATGTGACTTCACTCATCTCCTAAGGATCTATAGCTTTAGCACTGTCCCTTTAGAAAGGGTCATACACTCCTCATATTCAGGGAACATGCAATACTCCAAAAGTCTCATTATATATGCAAATATAGCATGTTTTGGATAAAGTCCAGATTCTGGGGTGAAGAATACCTGGGTTCAAATTCAACTTAAAATATTTACTCCATATGTGATCCTGGCCAAGTCACTTAAAGTTTCTGTGCCTCAGTTTCCACACCTATAAAATAGAGATAAGAATACCTACCTAATAAGATTGTTATGAGGATCAAATGAGATAATATATGGAAAGTGCTTTGTTGACGACAAAGTGTTAAATAAATATTATTGCTGTTGTAGTTATCTTTGTCCCTAAAACATCTTTTTCTAATGATTCTGGCCCATCATGTTTGTTTGTTTTCAAGTTCAAATCAGGTTAATCAAGCAAAACTTTAGATAAGTGTTAACTATGTAAAAGGCATGGATTTTATGGTCTAGGACTGCCTGGAAGACTAGCAGATATACTGAATTTAGAAAAAGAAGACCTGAGTTCTAGTTTGACATCTGCTATTTTCTAGTTGTGGGATTCTAGATCCTTAATGTCATTTTGGAGACTCAGGTTGTTAATCTGCAAAATGGGATCATAATTATTGTGTCACAACCCTGACAAAGTTGTATGGAATATTTTTTGTAAAATATAAATCTGAGCTATTAATATAATTGTTCCCATGAGAAATTAAATCAAGGGCAATCAATCAAGATGTTCTGGTGAATTATTGTTTGAATGAGAGATTTTTCATCATTTGCCTTTTGATTGACCTAGGTGAAATTAATTTTACTGACGTATATCTTAAATGGAATCATTTAAGTAACCTGGAGTGAAGAACATAAGAATAAACAATATAGAAGGTGCCACTGCCACCTAGTGGAAAACCAGCTAGAAGTAGAAACATTCAAAAAGGGAGAGGTGAAAGAAACTGGGAATTGGAGATAGGAAAAGCAAAGGTACTGCCATATTAAAGGCTGAGGGATAGATTGTGTCAATCAATCAATAAATCTATTAGTCAGAAAATAAGCATTTGTTCAATGTCTAATTGCCAGCACTGTGCTAGATAATGAGGATATAAAAACAAAAATATGACAAAGTTTAAATTCTATCTTGTGAATAATATATACATATATTAGCATATACCATATATACATAGAAGGTACTTTTTCGGGGGGAGAAATTTGCTTCTATGGGGTGGGTATGAGTGATTCATGAAAGCTTTCATAAGCAGTTAACTAAGAAAAAATTTTTGCAATGAGTTCTCTGTTAAGAGTCTCATATCCAAAATATATAAGGAGTTGATTCAAATTTATAGTAAGAGTCATCCCCAATTTAAAAATGGCCAAAGGATATGAAAAGAATTTTCCAAGGAAAAAAAATCATTTATCTGTACTCATATAAAAAGTATTTCAGGTCAGTAACAATTAGAGAAACAAAAATTAAAGCATCTCTCCTGAGACGGGGGAGACTGACATAAAGGAAAATTATAAATATTGGCAAAACTTCAGGAAAAGAGGTATAGTAATATATTGTTAGTGGAACTGTGATTTGAACTGGAAAATAATTCGTTCCTTCTCCCCCAAATTTCTAAATGGTGTATACCCTTAGACCCATCGATATTGCTGTGAAGTCTATCACCACATAATGATTAAGGTAAAAGGAAAAAGGTCCTAAGTGCACAAAAATATTTATGGCAGCTCTTTTTGTGATGGCAAAGAATTCGAAATTAAAATAGTGCCCATCATTTGGGGAATGGCAAAACAAATTATCTTATGAATATTATGGAATGTTATTTTGCTATAAGAAATGATAAAAAAAAAGGACTACTTCAGAGAAGTCTAGGAAAATTTCTTTGAACTGATACAGAATGAAGTCAGAAGAACTAGAATAATTATAATAACAATACATTGTAACAACAGAGAAAGAAGAAAAGAGCTCTTATCAATGGAATGACTAGTCATTATTTCAAAGCACTGATAATGAAGCATGTTTACCCATCTCTTAACAGAGAAGTGATGGGCTCAGGTAAAGAACGAAATATTTTTTGGGTCATGGCTAATTGAGGAATTTGTTTTACTTGACTAGGTATATTGTTTCAAGTCTCCCCCCCCCCCCAATGGGTTAGGAGGGAGAGAAAATAATCTCAAAATTAAAAAAAAATAAAAAATTTAAAAATCTTCATGTAGAAGTGGCTTGAAGTCACTTTTGAAGGAAAAATAGAGATTATAAGGAGAAAAGTTTAGGAGGTATGTATAGCCTAAGAGACACCCAATGCAAAAACAAGAAGATAGGAGATAAAATTTATTAAGACAGAGGAGGAGAAGAGAAATATACCTTGGAATCTAGCACACTGAAGGCTTCCCTGTGACACTTCTAACCTAGCAGGGCCAGAGGAGAGAGAATGAAAGAGTAGTTTGAAAATTAGAAGGTCTTAGTAAGTGATTTCTAAGTTTCTTCTACTCCTGAATATATGATTTTATCATTTTATTCATTAGAACTTCCATCCAGGTTTGCAAGTTAACCAAATTGTTCATGTGAGTCACAGAAAAGACGTAAAGCTTCTATATCATTAATCAAACCATTCTATATGTGTAGAAGGGCATCTATGTGCTGCAATGGAGAGTATTGGACTTGAAGTCAAGGAGACCTGTGTTCAAATCCCAACTGAAACACTTGTCAGCTGTGTGACTCTTGGCAAGAATTTTAACTCTGCTTGCCTCACTCTCCTCATTTGTAAAATAAGAATAGTGATAATATCTACCTTCCAGGGGTTGCTGGGAGAATAAGATGAGATAATATTTGTAAAACACTTTGCAAAGCTTAAGAAAGTATGTAAACACTAGCTCTAATCATCTTCATCGTCATCACTGCTGCCACATTATCATCATTGTTATCATCTTTATTATTGGGAGACTGTAATTACAAAGGCAAATAAAGGGTTTGTTGTAATTAGACAGCAGAGATTCAGGGCATGTCCTATATTTTAGGCTTTTCACTTTTATGAAGGAATAAAAGAGAATTGTGACTTTTTTTTACCCATTATGAGGTGCTTTGCATTTTTAGACATATTGACATATGCTTGGAAGTCATTATGACTGCTAAAGATGGAGGGGAAGGGAGAGGGAGTGGAGATAATGATGACAAAATGTGGCCAAGATATCATTCATATTACTTTTTCTGAGGCTATTCCCTGCTCTAAGTATTTGTTTGGGTCTGAATCAGTGGTGTGCTGATATTTTTTTTTAATTTAATAAATGTTTCACAAGTGGCTTTCCAGGGCAATGCATGCATGACACACTTTTAAGTTTAATCCCCATTGTCAACATTTTCCCATCATTTTCTTAAGTCTAAACAATCAACAAAAACAACAAATCAAACCCCGATTTGTAGTATCTGATTTCCTGAGGTGTTAGTGCTCTTGGAAATGTTAATAATTGACTCTCCATCCTGGATCTTCAAGAATTAGGCCCCTATATAATTAGAGCTTTGATGTTTATTGAAAGAAAGGTGACTTGAATGTATTCAAGAACATGTAAGATATCTTCACGCTCAAGAGCTAATAGCTAATAACATAAAGCCAGATAACTTAAGACACATTTTTTTTAGGACAATTCTCTTTAATTATCAATTGCTAAGAGCAGAGAAAACCCTTTTTGAAATAGAAATGGAGGGCATCCATTGGGGAAGTGACAGAGTTAGCACAATCCTTTTTGCTGGCCCCCCATCTACCTATCACAAGAGAGATTCCCATGATAAACATACATCCAGATTGAGATTTATGAAACAGACAGTAATGGAAGATTCGAGGACAATAATGCTGTGTTGATATGTACCTCTGAAATGACATTTCATTTTCTTTTTCTGAAGTAGACCAGATCCATCTGAGCCATATTGTCTCATGATTGCCCTTTTTGTTCAGGGAGGAGGATACGTTGCTGTGCTGTGGTTAAACTGCTGGCACAGAAATACTCAGATGTCTGGTTTCTGTTTGCAGAGTCCATGATTAGAAGAAAGAATTGCTGCTTTGTCCTAGAGGCACGATAGTCATCTGAGATTTCACCTTTGTCTATGATGTTCACATCCATAGAATAGTAGATAAGTTTTAATCCTAACCCTGGGTCTTGTCGATACCAATACATGTAGTCATGTCTCAGATCCTGATCACATCTCAGTGTCACCTTATGTCCCATCTCTTTGACTAGATATTTAAAATTCTGAGTGACTCCAGAATCCGTGGGATCTATAGAGAAAAGAAAAAAAAATAGCTAAGAAATAACTGAAAACAAGTTAGGTGTCAGAGATATAAGGAAAGAATTTGGAGTTGAAATTGGACATTTTGAGCAAGGGGATTCTCACTTGAATGAAGGACTCACCTATTCCTAGGAGAAAAAAACCCATGCAGTAGAAAATCATGGTACCCATGGTAGGAATGAGTGAGAGATCGTCTCAGGACTCATAAACCCCAAAGCTCTAGAAAGAAGTGACTCCACCCTTCTTCCACATAGTGTCTCATCAAAAGCAAAATATCAGAATCTTACAATTTGGGAACTAGAGTGGACCAGACAAAAGAAATCACTAATCAGATGAAAGAAACTAAAGCTTGGGTAAGGAGGCTCGCCTATGTTCCCATGGCTAATTAGTGGAGAAGCTAATTCCTTATCTAACTTTTTTGTAGTATACTGTTCTGTCTCTATATATTGGGGATCTACAGAGAACTGAAAGACATTGTGTTTCTCTGTTTTAACATGTCCTAGAGTGTCATTTGGTGGCTCATTTCTAATCTGCATATATAATATTGTTTCACATATGTAATGAATTTTATTTTTTTTCAAATATCTATATGTTTTGCCTCTGTCATACATACTGGTGGTCTTTCTGAGATATTTTAAGACTTGGCTTCCCGAACTTGGCTTCTTTTAATTCCTAACTCTCAAATTGAATCCTTAATAGCATCTTATCTTGGGCATACACTTTCTTGGATTTTCTCGTATATGCTCCATTTAAGTCCTCTTCTGATATTTTATTATGACACGGAGGTAACCCTGGTTTTTAAAGGCTATGCCAAAAAAGATCAAACTTCAGTGCCTGCATTAGCCAGAAAGTTTTTGAATACTGGATCATGAACTACAAATTTGTTATAAAAAAAAGTCTTGCTAATGCTGTATAGATTTATTCCCAGATTTATTTGATTTTTTAATTTAAAAAAAATTTTTTTTTTGCTTTGAGTTACAAAGGCTTTCTGCTAAGATAGAGGGAGAAACCATGACTTTGTATAAGCAGCAGATGTCACTATCTGGAAAGGTTTGGAAGTTTAGGATGGAAGGAAAATGCAAAAGGAAGAGACAGTCACTTTTCTGATTCTTCCTCCCAACAACAAAAAAAATGTAGTCAGGGATGATCCAGACAATTGGTTAGTCCAGGAGGCAGAATGCATACACATACTATGCTTTTTGGTTTTGAGGATTAGAGCCTTCATGTTATCTATTATTTAAGACAGTAGTGGCAAACTCAAATAGAAATGGGAATCACTAATCCATACATAAGAACCCCTGTGACCTGAATATTGACTGAGTTGACCGAGGCAGATTGGAGTTTCAGTGGATTAAGAGCTAGATCTAAAGATAAGAGTTCCTTCCTTCAAATCTGACCTCAGACACTTATTAGATATGTGACCCTAGACAAGTCATTTAACCCTCATTGTCTTGCCCTTACTACTCTTCTGCCTTGGAAACAACACATAGTATCAATTCTAAGATGGAAGATAAGGATTTTAAAAAATGTAATGCTATCTAGATTTTATTGTATTTTTATTTATTTTATTAAAGATCTCTCAGTTACATTTTAATCTGCTTTGGGCTATACTCAAGTGTGGGTTCTATGTGTCCCTGAGACTTCATATTTGAAACCTCTATCTAAAGCTATTAATAATCCAGTTTACTAAAGACTACTTTAATTACTATTATTATTATTATTTTTAAATCCTTACCTTTAGGCTTAATATTGTGTCTTGGTTCTAAGGTAGAAAAGTGGTAAAGGCTAGGCAATGAGGGAGTGGTGGTATTAAATGACTTACCCAGGGTCACACAACTAGGTTAAATTTAAACCCAGGCTTCCGCAATTAATTCTTAATAAAATAAAATTATAAATTCCTCTTATAATTGACACAATGCATAGCTAAAGAAACCTAAACCCTAGTGACTTATTTAGAGGCTTAAACCTCTGATTTGACTTAATTCTCTGTATATACCAAACTGTTCAACCACTATTATGCTGCAGTTACCATGCTTGTTGCTCCTGTCAAATAAAACTCCCACCACTGGATGCTGCTACTACTGTACTACCAAGTGGTAGTATGTACCACCATATGCCAGTGGTTAGTATTACCACTCCCATTGTCACTGTCACTGCTACTCACCCAGTGAAGATAATCTGGGTGGGTAATACCGATTCGAATTCTAGCCCTTATCCATTCCCTCCCATCTCAAGCCCATGGTAACAATTCACAAAGATTCAACTCCTAACATATATAACTTCATTTCCCATCAAATTTTTCTCCATATCTTCAAAGCAATGGTATTCAGATTACACATGAAACCTCATATTTAAAATGATTAGAGTATCTTTTTACATATATCCATATCTTTCCTATGAATTAGCAAAAAAAAAAACAACAACAAAAACAGCCCTATTAAAAGATATTAATGGAAAGAACCAGAACTATGAGTCCAAGCAGAGAATAAGTCCATTATAAAGCAGCATCATGAAACTATTAGAAAGAAATTGCTGCTTCTGTAGCACTAGGGAGATGAGTTCCCCCTCCAGACATGTGCCTTGCCTATCTTGGTTCCTTAATTGCTGGCATTGTCTGGGTCTGTGGACCCCATCCTTGTTTCCAATGTGCATATACTTCCCCACTTTTGTGTAATTCCTAGAGTAACAGAATAATAGGCCAGACTAGTAACCAAATAGCAGCAGAGTAACAGAGTTTAGTGGAACAACCCACCCAAGTTAATATGCCTTTGAGAAGCAACCCAGCCTAGCCAGAGAACATCCTCATTTATCCATGGAACCACCTAGTGAACTTCATGAGAGTGGCCTTGGAAAAAGTCCATCAAGGCCATGTTCCAGAGTTATGAGTTGCCCTTGCCAGATTTTGTCCCCATGTGTCTGCCCCATTTCCATGGTGGTTTAAATTATACCCATTATTTACCACAGTCAATGAATGTGTGAGTGGAAGAGTATATTTTTGATTTCTGAGTAGAGTGTTGTGTAATTACAGTTCTTATGCTTTTGTTAAGAGTTAATTATGCCAACTGAGTCAGTTGAGTGATTTGTTAATAGGAGGCATGCTGTGAGGACTCATGAGCTACTGTATTAGAAGTGTAGAAACCATCCCTGAGGGTTATACCTAGTGTTCTGAGAGTAATAGCAAAAGCCAGTCCTACTGGAGAACTCCAACTTATGAGTATGGATGTTGGTCGGAAGGAAATGAGCCCACAGAGGGAGTGAAAGGATGGGGTAGGGCCCACCAAGTATGAAATATATACACAATAATTACAAGACCATCGGGGAAGACTCTTGATAATTGAGGGAGTGGGAAAGACTTCATGAGAGAGTGGTGTTTCAGTTGAATCTTGAAAGAGGCCAAGTATTCTAAGAGGCAGATTTGAATAGGAGGGCATTCAAGGCATGTGAGGAAGTCAGCATAAAGACATGAAGATGGCATGTCATGTAATTGCAACAACAAGAATAGTTTGACTAGACCAGTGATGGTGAACTTTTTAGAGACACCCCCACCCCCCTGAGATCACATGCTGTGCCCCTCCCCACCAAGTGATGGGCATGCCCTTCCCCCCTCACTCCACACAGGGAGGGAAAAAGGTCCCCCCTTGGGCTGATGGGCAGAGGGGTGGGTGATGTGAAAAATGTACTCAGGCACATGGAGAAGGGGAAGGGAGCAGCTCCCCTATGTCTTTCTGCCTTTCTAGTAATGAACTCTGGGGTTGGGAGGGGGTGGCTGCATGCCCACAAAGACTGAGCACTCTGTGTGCCATCTATGACACTCATGCCATAGGTTCATCATCACTGGACTAGACTATAGTGTGAATAAAAGGAATAATTTGTCTTCAGGCTATTGAAATTGCTTTGAAAATTATGCCAGGTTGGAGTAAGGAAAGACTTTTATGGATGATGGAATAATTGATGAAGTTTGGTCAATTGAAAATAGAATTGCCTGTATATAAGGAGACTTTCAAGGAGAATAAATGTGTGTGGTTCTGTATGTCTGTATGTGTGCGTGTGTGTGCATCTGTATGTGTGTGTATGTACACACCTTGCTGACAGAAATCTATAATGTCTCATTTTGATTTGGGTCAGTACAATCTAGGGTAGATCTTTAGGAATGTAAACAGGTTGACAGTTCTCCAAACCATGCTCTACAAGGAGTCCTTAAAGATGCTGAGATATTTAGCCTAGAAAAGATAAGTCTTGTGGTGATGATGAGAGAAAGAAGAGGGAAATTCGGACACAGTATTAGATGAAAGAGATGCAGAGAAGGTAGAATCTATAGGATTTGGGAATACATTTGTTGTGTGGAGTAAGAAATCAAGGATGACTTCTAGATTACCTTTTTCTTCCCAATGGTGGAATAGAACTTTAGCTTGGTAGCCCCAGGGACCTTTTTAAGAATTAAAAAAAAAAAAGAAATATGAAACTGCACAGTCTACTCTCTATCTCCAATCAGTTAGCTAGAGAAGCCCTTAGGCATCTTTATTTCAGCTTTTGAACTGACTCTTACCTGGTTTTAAGACTCTCAGATGACTATGTTCAGACATTACCTTCTAATATCTGTCAAGCCGGTCAGGGTGAGTGATTCTTAGGGATCCCATTCAGGAAAACTGCAAAAACACTGCACAAAGTTACAGTGAGAAGACTTCTCAGCGCCTTCCTTCAGCAAAGACGTGGTTTCATATGTAAGTCTTCAAGTGCATTGCTGATCTTTTGGTCTGTCTCTCTGAGGAGTATCTCAAACCCATCCAAACCTCCTCAGAAGGTAACAGAGGACAGCTTACAGCCCAGGAGGTCTGTGCTGGTCCATATTTCCATGCGAAAGGCAGAAATTTAGACCAAAGGAGTTGAAATGGAGAGTGATTTTTTGGCAGTGACTCCAATTACCTTTTGCTGGTTCCTTCCCTCTTTCCTCACATGGCAGACCCTGAGGATCTTAGTGGTACAGCCAATGTAGCCCTTTGCAATATATTGGAACGAAGCTTCACAAAATGTAGGTTGACTTCTTTATCAAAAAATCAGGACTTGATGGAGAGTTCAAGGGTACTTTGAAACTCTAAATTAGACAGGGACTTGGGGTAGAGACTTTGATCGTGCTAGCAGGATGAAATGAATTCAAAAGACAGAGTAAATGCCTATGGATTCTCATTAGCTGTCTGTCAGGTTTTGGTTCCAAGAGAACTAAACCCCTGGGATTTAGACTCTAGGAAGTGACAGATCTTTCTTTATGGAAAGAAAGCTATGACATAGATGGTGTTTTTTTCCCCCTCTAGCTTTAAAACTAAATTATAAGGACATGACTTTTAAAGTGCAAAAACTCAGTCTCTGGGCTTTAAGCTAAAAAAAGAGATGTCAGAATTGTCTCCTCATATGGAGAGAGGAAGAAGTGCTGATGAAGACAACTGATAAGGACATAATATATGGCACAAGTGATAACAACCCAATGGGGAAAAAATGGTACAAAGAATCCCAAATTCAACACACAAGTGGGAATAGCCCCCATCCATGCATCCTAGAGAAATACATCATCAATGTGAAGACAGGGAAGCAGCACCAGAAGCATGTATTGTAATAACAAACATATTCCTCAGTCACAATTCTTCCCCACATATTACTCTCTCCTCCCATGTGCTGACCACATAAATTCCACCCTCTTCACTATGTGTAATTCTTATTTGTATCCCCTGACATATGTTTTACTGCAAGACTGTGCCCCAGATGCATAGGTAAAATGTTCTATTGCTACTCTTCCCAGTATGCTATTTTATTTAGTGCTTTGAAAAAATTGTTTCCTCTATTTATTTTTTAAAACCCTTACTTACATCTTAGAATCAATACTGTGTATTAATTACAAGGCAGAAGAGCAATAAGGGCTAGGCAATGGGGTTAAGTGACTTTTCCAGGGTCACACAGTCAGGAAGTGTCTGAGGTCAGATTTGAACCCAGAACCTCCTGTCTCTAGCCCTGGTTCACTGAGCCACCCAGAGGCCCCTATCTAATTATTTAAAGTTGGTGAAGTATGGTTTTGAATGAATGTGGCCCCACAGAATGCTTTCAAATTAGGTAAGCTTTTCTTGGGGTTCAAGGGGCAGGAGAGGAAGCCCCAGCTATGACATAAATACTTTTAGAAACACAATCTTAGAGCTCTTAGAGATAATAATAGCAAGTATTTACATATATTTTCTCATTTAATTTTTGCAACAATCTGGAGAAGATGCTATTAGTTTTTTCTTTTTATTAATAAGGAAAATGAAGCAAGAATGACTTGCCCAGGGCCATGCAGTAAGTATCTAAAGCCACATTTGAACTCTGGTCTTACAGACTCCAAGTCATCTGGTTCAATCAATACAACCAAACTATTTAATGGAAGAAGTGGCATTACTAACAAGGTGTACTACTTGACTCTTCACTGTTCCATATAATTCCTAGTTCTATCATCTGGGACCACGTATAACAAACATAATGGCTTTTGTACAAAAGAACCTTTAAAAAGTTGGAAGAAATCTGTTGTACTCATCTAACATCTGGCCTGAATTGTGGTACCCAGATCTAAATATAGCTCACTGAAGGTTTAGACTTTCCTCCTCCTAGACACTATGAATCTTTTAATGCAACATACCTTTACTCTTGATTCATATTGAGGATGTAGTCGATTAAATCACATTTTTCCCCAGAGGAGCTACTGTCTAATGCTATCTATTTCATTGGGTATTTTGATTATATGTTGAAGTAACAATATTAATTTGGAGACGTTTAGGATGGAAAACACATAGGGATTAGCATATAAACATTTTGCTTTTATTCAACAGAGAGGAGAGATTTGGTAATGGAGGGAGGGGGAGAAGGAAGTCTTACAACTTAATGACTTAGTTTAAAACTTCTAACTAATAGTCCTATCTTACCTTATCCCAAACTCCTAAGGGCCAGTCCAACAGAAAATGCAGAGAGATCTTACATATAGAGTCTTTTGGAAAGTAGAGACTGGAGTCCAGATGAGGAGTCCTAGATGATTCAGAGAATGGTTGGAGCTCCCAATATTTCCCTTGGTCCACCCAAGTGTAATTGGGAAACACCTATCCACTCTTGTCCAGAGGGCTGCTTGAAGGATGATCCAGAGATGTCCACAGGAGCACAGATCAGCAACCACCAGCTTCTTTGTCAGCTGCAAACCCCCAAGTGAAGTCCAACAGTCTCCTCAATGGTTTGGAAATTTTCCCCTGCCATGAAGGTTTTCTGGGATTCTGTGTCTCATGGTCTGCCTGTCAAATCCTTGGACCTCATCTCTATGCTGTTGTCCCCTTATGTTAGCTATCATTACATTCATGTAAAACAATTTGTTCAGCATTCCCAAATTAATGGGCACACTATCCCTTCAGGAATCAGGTTGACAATTGTGCTTGTGGCCAACAAGTATCCCACACATATATGCACACACATGTATAATTTCAAATGGCAAAAATCTGACTTCTCTTTCTCATTTCAAAACTCTCTTCACCTCAATTGAGAGGAAAACAAGAGCCTTCTTACAAATATGCATAGTCAAGCAAAACAAATTTCCCCATTGATCACATCCAGAAATATGCTTCATTTTGCACTCAGAGTTCTTAACTTTTCTATTAGGAGTTGGGTAGTGTGCTTCATCATTAGCTCTTTGGCATTGTGGTTGCTCTATATTTCAATCAAAGTTCTTAAATCTTTCATAGTTTGCCTCAACTGTATTATTGTCATTGAATGATTTATGCTTCAGTTATGTTCACTTCACTCTGTCAGTTCACACAAGACTTACCAGATTTCTCTGAAAACCTCTTCATCATTTCTTACAGCACAGTAGTATTCCATCACATTTATATGCCATAAGGTATTTAGCCATAGTCCAATTTATGGACATTTTCCCCAGATTCTCATTCTTTGCTCCCTCAGAAAAGAGCTATAAATATTTTTGTACACCTTTAGAGTTTATTGGCTTAGCACTTTTTCCCTTAATCTATCCTCCATATTCTCTCTTATCTCCTTTCCCTTCTATTTCCCTGTTAAGTGAAATGTATACCATCTCTCTCTCCCCGCCCCCTCTCTGTGCATATGTGTGCGTGTGTGTGTATGTCTCCCACTCCTCTTCTTTTCTTCCCTTCCCTTCACTGATCAGTTCATGAATGAGGTTTGAATATCAGATGCCCCCCAGCCTTCCTCTTTTTTTGTATAGATATTTATTTGTACACTCTGCTTATGCGAGATAATTTTCCCTAGCCTTCCTTTCCTAAGGTAAGATTGAGTACACCTAAGGATGAATATCTATGGCATAATAAAGTTAAAAAATTTATCTTTGAACAACTTTTCTGATTTGAAAATTTAGTAGTTGACAGTTTGGTAGACGAAAGTGATAGTTGCCTTTAAATATTTGAAGCATATGAAAGAGAGATTAGTTTTACTCTTTTTATGTGCAAAGGAAACAATTGGGACCAGTGCAAGAAAGTCTTAGGTAGACTATGGCTTCACATGAAAAAGAAATATATGACCAAAAATAGAGAGCTCTTTAAAGATGGAATAAATAGGCTGCCTTGAGAGAAAGAGATTATCACAACAATGGAAATATGGAAACGAAAACTGGATAATCCAATGTCAGGAATGATGAAGATAGATTTCCAATAAACTCTAGGTTTGGATTGGAAGCTGGCCTCGATGTGCTTTATGATCACAACATCACAGAGCCTCAGAGCTAGAAGGAACCCCAAAAGACAATGCCAACACATACATGAAAAAGGGTCCTCTGTTCAACGTACATTTATAAAGTAGATATCAAGTCTTTTATTAAAAAATTCTAATAAAGGAGAACTTACTACTAGGTAGATCATTGCACTTTGTAGAGTGGCTGCCACATAGTAGGTACTTAATGAATGCTTACTGATTGATTGACTAGAGACATTTAGAGATTTTTTTTCTTATATCAAGCCTAAAGTTCCCTCTCCCCAATTTTTGCCTTCTAGGACTAAAGAAAAGAAAATTAATTACCCTTTTTCACATGACCACTCTTTATACGCTGGAAGAAAGGCTTCACATCCCACCTAATATCAGACCTAAAATCTGTTGCTCAGGATTGGACATAACAATGACAGATATAGTCTTTGAGGGCTCAAACTACAGCAAGTCTCTTGCTTCATTTCACCCATATTCCATGCCTCTTTTAATGCATCCAAGTGTCTGTTAACTTGCTTAGCTATTATAAATAGCACTGTTGAGATATACTGAACTTCCAGGTCATTAAAACCCCAAAGCTTTTTACAGAGGTACAATAATCTGTCTCATTATACTGCTCTCATATTAGATGTTTAAAGTCAATTTTTTGCCCTTCTGGGCATATGGGTTGTTTCTTAATTAAATTTCACATTATTATATATGTCCTAATAATCTAGCTAGTCAATATATTTAAAATTTTATATTTGCATATTAATAATGATATATAGTTATATATTCTATTATATGTTATATCATACATAGAACATTATACATAGAATAATATAAATATAATTATATACATACAGATATATTTGTTTTGCTGGTAGGGTTCAGACAATCCTGAATTTCCTCATGATAGAATTCAAGCTATCTCCCTTTTAATGGTGAATCCATATCCTTGTCAAGATATTTTAAATTATGATTCTATAATCCAGTGTTTAAACTTTCCAAGATTTGTAGTAATTATATATTGGTTTTAGTTTTTATTAAAATATTTTATTAAAATATCTCTTAAATAAGATCACTGAAATCAGTGAGTCAACAAACATTTATTTAATGATTTATCTAAACCTTTACCTTCTCTTTTAGTATATCAGAAGGGTGACAAGAGCTAGGGAATTGGGGTTGAGTGACTTGCCCAAGGTCACATAGTTCGGAAATGTCTGAGGCCAGATTTGGACCCAAGAACTCTTGTCTTAAGGTCTGAATCTCTATCCACTGAACAACCTAATTGCTATTCAACATGCATTTACTAAGTGCTTACCATATGTCAGATACTGTGTTAAGCACCAAAGATACAAAGAAAGGACAAAATATAATCCTTGCCCTCAAGGTGTTCACAATCTAAGTGGAGAGACAACAAGAATGCAACTATGTACATGCAAGTATGAACAGGACAAATAGAAAGTGATCTTAGAGGAAAGTCACTAGTACTGAAGGCATCTGGAGTGAGAAACATGAAAGGAAACAATTCAGAATGTGCCATTGCCCCCTGAAGGGAAGCAAGAAATTGAGGAGAGAACCTGGATAAGGGAAAACATTTGTAGTGACAGTGACTTGGGGAGATTTGAAATGGGCAGGCAGAGTGGGTACAGAGCCTTCTCTTGCTTGAAAGCTGAAATAGGTGATGGTGTATAAGCAAAGCTCAATACGACTTGGGGGAGGAAGGAAGTATAATCATATTTGCAAGGAATATACACTGAAAACCCCTTTGCTCTGTCAGGGATGTAAGGAGGAGGGGAGGGATGGGAAAGAGGAACAAATGGGGCTATGATGTGGGTTGATTGCATTAAGACTTCTACTCTGTACTTCAATCAGGGTAATTATTGGAGTGAAAGTGAAGTCTAGGAACTGGTGCACCACTGATCAATCTATTCTATACATAGGATATGTGATTAGAGGAATAATCCAGAGACATAGGGGTTGTTATTATAAACACAGAGGCCAGGTAAGATTTGAAGATGGTTGGACATTATGGACCTGGACAAAAAGTTTTCTTTGGTGCCTCTCCATGAGAGGTAAGCCCCTTTATACTCAAAACTTTGCATGTATTAATTCTCTACTTATAAGCAGAAATGATTGCAGAATATGGCAATAATGAGATTCAACCAGGTCATCCCTTAGAGCACTTTCCCTTAGGCACTGCTATTCTCCAAGTAGGTTTTTGTCCTTGGTCTCTGAATCCTGACTTTTAAGAGGTTCAAAAATCTGATGGTCAGGATTCCATGGAGAGAGAAATAATGGAGATTTTCCTACTTATTATTCCTATCTCTTCTCACATGGCCAGTGTGATATCGCATCTTCTCTTTCCGACATATTTGTTTGTTTTTTGATGACATCCTTTACCTCTGTTCTACTTCAGAGTTCCTGTTGGTCATGTGCTACAGTCTGCTCACATTCATCAGATACCTTTCCATGTCTCTGTGTGATGCTTATCTTTAGTTCTTTATAGGAAGTGGTGTTCCACACAAAGAGAATATAAAGTAATTTCAGTTGAGGGAGGAGGATGAGGAAAGCTTCTTGTAGGTGGTGGTGCATGAGCTGGATTTTGACAGAAAGTATGGATTCTAATTGATTGAGGTGAAAAAGGAGGAGAGTATTCCAGGTTTGTGAGACAGCCTGAGGAACAATCCCAAGAAAGGGGATAGACTATCATGAGGGAGGAAGAGCAAGGAGGCCAGTTTGGATTAAATGAGGAATTCATGAAGGGGAATAATGTAATAAAGTAAGTTGGAGCCGGGATGGGAAGGACTTCCAAAATAGCAAACAAGGGAGTTTTTATTTGATCTATAGGAAGTATTATTTCATTGGGGATTACTGAGCAGGGTAGTGATCCAAGTCAGGCTAGCGTTTTAAGAGTCTTAGTTGTATGGAGGATGAATTAAAGAAAAGTGATAGTGGAAGTAGGAGATTTGAGACCAATTTGGAGGATTTTTGAAGTCATGAAGAACAGAAACACAGAAGAGGTGAGCTAGGATGGTGTCAGCCTAAATGAAAAGAATGGGACAAATGAAGAGAGCTAGTAGGATCTATGAGAAATGGCAATTACATCCATGATAAATCCTAAGTTTCCTCTTCATCCTTAAAATCAGGGATTTGATAGCTTTTTAGCTTGATTTCTTAAAGTCTTTTTAATGTGTATTCCCCTTTGTCTCCTTCCCATCACCTAGTTAGACAATCCCTTCAGAGTTTTAAATCTATCTTTTGAACTGACTGCTCCCCATCAACCCAGTGGTGTGCTTAGTAAAGTTGTATTGGCTTGAGAAAGCTCGCTATTAAATTTTCATTGTGAGCATTTAAACCTTGGAAATTAGCAGACTACATATCAGGGAAAAGTTGTAAGAACTCTGATTAATTCCAAAAGTGGGTCGTGATTTTTAGAGAGGTTGTTTTTAAACATTTAACAGTATAACTCCTACTCATTCTTTTTATTCTGGATTCCCTTAGAATCTTATATAGGTGGATAGTCATAAAATTATTTTTAAAAGGTTCATAAAGATCTTATGAAAATTATAGGGATCAATTAATTATGAAAATTAAAAAGGTTTCTACACTCATGTTCATAAGTGACATTTTCCCCCTGACATTTTATTGGGGCCAAGTATGGCTGGGTAAGTCCTTTTTATGTATGTGTAGGGATGAGGATAGTTTGTTGTGCTATCGTCTCACTGCAGGAACAGAATTACCCAGCTGCCTGGCCTGAGTTTGTAGACTCAGGGCTAGCAGAAAGAATTTCTTCTCTTTTTGAGAGATATTCACTAAAGAATTCTCCTCTTATAGTAATGCAAGTATTAATTGAATAATGGATCAATGATATTGTTGACCCAGAGTCTTGACAATACCAGTACATACAGTCTTATAGCCCTTTGAACATAGGTCCAAGTTGTTCCCCAGAATGGTTGAACTAGTTCACAGTCCTAACAGTATATTAGTGTATCTATTTTTCCACATTTCCTCCAGCATTTATAATTTTTCTTTTCTGTCATTTTATTTTTTATTAATAGAATTTATTTCTAGGTATCTCAGCCCTTCCTTCCCCTCCCCACACCATGGAAGGCATCAGCAGCAAACACACACACACACACACACACACACACACACACACACACACACACATATATACATATATATATAATATATCTTTCATGTCTCCATTTTCAGTTCATTCTCTGAAGTTAAACCTTCACAAGTTATTCTTCAAATATTAAATTTGTAGCTGTATATAAAAAGATACCAATACATAATGCCATTCTCCAGATCCTAGTCATATTTCAGTGTCTCCTTTATCCTGTTGTCATAACCAGGAGTCTGAAGTTCTAGGTCTAGCATCCATGAGGACTATGGGGAAAGGAAATAGTTTCTGAGACACGTGAGGAAGGAGTCACATGTTACAGTCATGGAATAGAAGACTGTATCTAGAACTGGCAAGCTAAAATAAAGGATTTCCTATCAGCAAACAATACTCACTTTCTCTCACAAGAAAAATGGTCACAAAAGAAATGAACAATATTATCTCTTTGTTCTATACTGATGTGCTGGAGATTCATAGACTCTAGATGAAATCTGTGATATTATTCTCCCTCTTGGTTCCCACAGCTTCAGATTTTTGCTTGGGGTTCAAAAAGTCAACTCTAGAAAGAAGTGACCATGCCTTCCTGCCACTCAGTGTCTCATTCAGGTCAGACTATAGAATTGTAGAAGTTTGCAGCTGGAATTAATATGGAAGTGGTGTTTCACTTTATACATAAAGATATTGAAATCCATAAATGTAAAATCAGTTGCCCATGATTCAACAATGGGGAAACCAGAACCAGAATCCATCTCTCCCAACTTACCTATTTCTTTGTTCCTACATACAACTCTATTTCCATATATTTATAAACCAATCAACAAGCATTCATTAAATGTCCATTGTGTTCCAATCACTGCTAAGACCTTGGGATTCAAAGACAACAGTAAAACACTCTGTGTCCTCCAAATGCTTCCATTCTGACATATAATGGGATATTCAGTATATATATATCAAAATATTTATATAATCCAGTGGAATTGCTTATCAACTCAGGGAAGGGGGAGGGAAGAAGTGAGGGAGACCACATGAATCATGTAACCACAGAAAAAATCAAAACAGAATATATATATATATATATATACATATATATATATATATATATAAAGTATAAAAGGTCATTTAAGGAGTGAGGGCAATAGCAGCTTGAGAGAGCAAAAAAGGCATAATTTATATGGAATAACTCAAGAGCTCAATCTTGAAGGAAAATAGATTTTAAGAAGCATATATTAGGAGGAGTGTTGTGTTTGAGGAACCACAGGTAGACCAGTAGGTAGACTAGATTATAGGAAACCTGAGCAGGAGATAAAGACTGTATAACAAATCTGGAATGTAAGGAAGGAAGCAAGTTGTAAGGAGTCTTAAATGTCAAATAAAGAAGTCTACATTTGGTCCTGAAGTTTGAGAGGGGACAGGGAGATGAACTTTCAGATCTGTTTTACAAGATCACTTTGACAGCAATTGGCAGATGGATTGGTGTGGGGAGGAATTTAAGGCAGTATATAAAGTAGAAGTCTTTTGTAATCATCTAGGTGAGAAGTAAGTTTGGATCAGGGTTTCTAATGCTAATGCTAATCCTAACCCTCAACTTAATTCCAAGGTGGTTGTGGGAATACAGAAAAGATGACCAATGTGAGAGATGTTGGGGATATAGAAAAAGTAGCAAATCAATGGTAGAATTGGTAATTGGGGCCAGCTCTTCTAATCTTGCCTTCTATAATCTGCCTTTTGGTATCCTTCAATGAATTAGTGACTTGGAAGCCTTGGGAGACTGGACCTACTGGTTTCCCAGGAGGTTGTTTACCCAGGATTCCACAAATTCCTAGACTCTTCCCTTGACCTCCAAATAGAAAAGAGGATGGCAGAAAGACACCGTGAGTGACTGATGAGAGATATACAGCCAATGTATATGAATCTCTCTCATCTTCCTTAGTCACTGCCTTGACTTTCTTGCATCCTCTTTCACCTTCCTACAGGTCTGTTGGTGAAAGTAGCCCATGGGATATTAGATTTAGAGAAGGAAAGGATTTTAGAGGGCAGCTAGTCTTAACACTCTAAAATCCTGTTCAGGCCTAATGGTTAATGACTTGCCCAGAGATACAGAGTTGGCATCTGAGATGGGATTTGGAACCCATCAGATATTATATTTTTTTCCCCTAGAAGTATCTCATGTCCAGACAGCACCATTTTCACTTTATGGTCAAGCATCAGCAAACAGCAATCAGTCAATAATCATTTATATTCAATTTATGGAACATACATAGTTAAATTAATGGGAATTTTCACAGTGGTGGAACTTCATAAGAAAATATAAAGTTAAAGATCAATGGAGAGAGGCTATATCATCTCTCTTGGGTGGAAATGAATTTTTTAAGTGAAGAGAGGAAATAGCATTTATATAGAGAAGGGGATGCCCTTTAAACATTCGGAGATACGAACTCATGTAAATCCCCCTTTTTTCTACCAGAATGACATCAAAGATTTGTCAAATGTAGGTAAAATATAACCTCAGGATCTCTTTGTTATATCAACATGGTAACTATCACACAGAGTTCATTTGGACTAATCAACACTTGATTAAGGCTTTTCCCTTTTTTTCAAGACTATTGATTTTGTTTACTCGTTTCAGTTGTGTCTGATTCTTCATGATCTCATCTGGGGTTTTATTGGCAAAGCTACTGGAGTAGTTTGCCATTTACTTCTCAAGCTCATTTTACAGATGAGGAAACTGAGGCAAATAGGGTGACAAGCCTAGTGTTACATAGCTAGTAAGTATCTGAGGCTAACTCAGGGCTTCCTGATTCCAGTCCTGGCACTCTATCCAGTGCACCACCTACCTGTCCCAAGGCTATTGATGGTGGTCCAATAATCATATAGAAAGGTTCCTTAAAAACATAAGGAAAATTTTCATCTGGGCCTAATGATTCAAACTCAGTAAGGGTATTATTTCTCATCTCTTTTAAGTTCTTTCCTTATTTAGCCATCAGTGGGCTGTCAGCTAATTTTTCTATAGTCCTTTCTAAAGCAAAGGTAATTCTACTTGTCAAATAGCTAAACTGTTCTCTCTTCTCTTCTCTCTTCCATTCAAGGTTCCATCCACACTGAGCAAAGATCCTATCTCTTTCTTAATTCTTATATTTTCCTCAACAGATTTTTTACTCATACATAGATTTATTAATGATCCACAAATAAGAAAATGAAATGAATCTCAAAAAAGGACAACCTAAAGTTCAAAAGTCCCCACTATTGACATGGAGGAAAATCACTTATAACTCTCTTAATCAATCTCATTGAAATATCCCAAGCAAATAATTTTCCTACTATATGTTTAATCAAAAAATGGGAAAGTAAAATTGTAAAGAAACTGCCAAGTGCTTTTCTCTTCTGGGTCATTTAACCCAATGATTCCTCCAAACCTCCTCCTGTACCTATGTAAGAAAGATTAAGAAAAGATATTTTCCTTCCCTATATTTGGAACCACTCTGATTGCCTCTCTGAATGGTAGGGAGCATATGGGATGAAGTGCTTGTGGCTAGGATGAATCTCCCAGGCTAATCTCAACTATGATTCTATGATTTTTTTCATAGAATCTGCTTCTGTTTGCTGGTCTGGTTCTACAACACATGGTCTTATCTCCACTCTAGGGTCTTAGCCAAGTCTTTTATGTTATTCTGATGGAAAAAATGGGGATTTATGTGAGTTTGTGTCTCCAAATGTTTGAATCACATGAGATGAGAGGATTGGGCTAGATGGATTTCAAGATGTCTTTAAGATCTGGATCCATAATTCTCTGAATGGTGGGACTGTTGTCCCTTCAAGGGCCAAATGTCTAGGAGCTGGACAAGGCCCTTTGAAATGGGAGGAAAGGGTAGGCTTTGAGGAGATAACATAACAGTCAGGACAACTGGAATCTGGGTAATTCCAGGACAAGTTATCATATAAGTTACCACTTATATGTCACCAGAAATAAACTAGGAGTAGACATTCCTTCAGTCAGACTTAACTATATATTCAGATCCTGTGAGAGTTCCAAGGATGAACAATGCTTGAAATAATAACTAGTATTACTATAGGGCAGTCAGAAGGGACAGTGGATAAAGTTCTGGGCCTGGAATCAAGAAGATTCATCTCTCTGAGTTCAAATCCAGCCTCAGACACTTTACTAGCTCTGTGACCCTGAGCAAGTCACTTAATCCTGTCTGCCTTAATTTCTTCATTTGAAAAATGTATTGAAAAAGAAAATGGCAAACTATTCTTCTATCTTTTACAAGAAAACCCCAAATGAAGTCACAAAATACCTAAAACCTAAACAACAACAAATATAATGCTTAACAATTTGCAGATCACTTAAAAATTATCTCATTTCATTCTCACAATAACCCTGGGAGGTAGATGCTATTATTATATGCGTCTTAGAGATGGTAAAACTAAGGCAGGCAAAAGTTATGCGACTTGCATAAGTTACAAAGGTAATTAGTGTTGCAATGTAATGCTTAGTGCATAAACATGATTGATAGGCAGAGAATCTTCAGAGCTGGCAGGGGAAAGATTCCAAATGGTTGGAGACAGATTACTGGTGTCTCTTGGGGGTTGGCAGCTACCAAAGAAGCTGGAGGCAGCTGATCTGTGCTCTTGTGAACATCTGAATCATCCTTCAAGCAGCCCTCTGGACAAGAGTGGATAGGTGTGTCTTAATTACCTTTGGGTGGACCAAGGGAAATATTGGGAACTTCAACCATTCTCTAGACCATCTAGGACTCTTTTCATCTGAACTCCAGCCTCTACTTGCCAAAAGACTCTATATGTAAAATCTCTTCACTTTCTGTTGAACTGGCCCTTAGGAGTTTAGGATAAGATAAGATAGGATTATTAGTGAAGATTATTAAACTAAAGGGTTAATTTGTAAGATCTCCTTCTCCTCCTCGCTCCTTTCCCAAACTGCTCTTCTCTGTGGAATAAAAGCAAAGTATTTATATGTTGATCTCTATGTGTTTTCCATCTAAACCCCTCCAAATTAATATTGTTATTTCATCAGTGACAAAGTCAGCCCTGGAACTCTGGTTCTATGGCTCTTCCCACTATAGCATGAATTCTTTCTGAGGCTTTCTATTTATTCTACATGGCTGGGAGCAGAGAAGAAAGCTGGTAGTGTGGCAGTGTGGCAGTGACCCAGTGGTCACCACATGCTCCTTGCAGCTCTTGTCTCAGAACCACTGAAGCCCAAGAAAGGATTGGAAATGGAAGGGCTAGAACAGATCCTGGAGGGATGTGCTACAGAGGTGACTGGCCTTCATGGTCTTCTGTGCATGTACCTGAGAAAGTATCTTCTTTCCTTATTTTCAAGTGGGGTCAGGTGTGACTGGGTCATCCCATCTCTTCTGATTGCTGTTTTTTGTGCAAGGAAGAAGTGGCTCTGTTCTTCTGTGGTTGTACTGCTGGCACAGAAATACCCAGATGTCTGGTTTGTGCTTGTAGACTTGAGAGTTAGCAGGAAGAATGGCTTTTCTTTCCGAGAGGCACTGTATCCATAAGGGGTTTCTGTTTCACTGAAACCAACATTAAGTGAAAAAGAGATCACCTGTAGCCCTAACCCTGGGTCCTGTCGATACCAGTACATAGAATCATGGCCCATATCCTGTTCACATCTTAGTGTCACCTCACGTCCTGTTGCTGTTACCAGGTATCTCAAGTTCTGGGTGATCCTAGCATCCGTGGGGACTATAGGAGGAAAAAGACAGAAGGTAGTATTCAGTTAAAGAAGGAGCTTAGGTAGGAAAATATTAACACTGGAACTAGCAAACCAAAGAGCTTCACCATTTGTATTCAAGACACAAGTGTCAGTTGTCATGTAGTGGATACAGGGCTGACCTTGGAATCAGGAAGACCTTGAACTCAAGTCTTGCCTTTGAAATACTAACTCAATAGTCCTAGGCAAGGCACTTAAAGAATGATAACGCACAAGGCATAAGCTATCAGTGACAGAAGGCTTTCTAATCATCCTTAACAGAGTTTCTTCACTGGGAACCAGTGAAATCATAGTTCAAAATAAAATGTTATTATTGTTATTTAGTTTTTTCAGTCATGCCCAACTATTTGTGACTCAATTTGGGATTTTCTTGGCAAAGATACCAGAATGATTTGCCATTTCCTTCTCCAACTCACTTTACAGATGAGTACATGAAGTTAAATAGAATTAAGTGACTTCTCCAGGGTCACACAGTTAGTAAATGTGTGAGACTGGATTTAAACTTAGGAAGATGAGTCTTCCAGATTCCAGGACCAACACTCCATTCACTGTGCTAAAGTAAAATAAAATATTATAATAAAGGTTCAGGACTTACCTGCTGTGAGGAGAAAAACAACTACACAGCAAAGGAGTGAGGTGCCCATGACAGTTCTTTGATCTTCTGAAATACAAATGGAAATAGCACCTGACCCTGCCAGCTCCTATGGTCCCAGGTATGCAAGGTACTCAAAACTCCAGGGTAAGAGGAAAGAAAGAGTTCTAAAACAATGCAGTGGCCACACCCTCTTCCCTTTTAGCAAAGGCAGTATAAAGGAACATTTCGCCTCCAGGAGAGACCATAGAAATCATGCCTTACTTTACCTACAAAGAAATGGACACTCTGAATGGACAGCTGAAATGATATATCTCCCACATATTTGGTGGTCATGAGCAAAGCCAGGACTAGAACACACATCTCCTGATGTTTCCCCTTCATTTCTCCTACACCACTCTGCCTCTATACACTGTTGATCTCAGAATTTGAATTCATTATGAAGTAATTTTATGTCTCTCTACAGATCTCCCAATCTCCATATTTATTTATTTCTGGATTGGTGAATAGGACTTGAGTTTTTCAAATAACTGTATACATTAACTCTTCATCATGAATATTAATGATTTCACTGGGATTCTTCAAGATTTGATACCCCAAATGCCTGTAGGAATCATTTTTCAACTTGCCCAGATATCCAAAAGCAAAACTGAATTCTACATAGTTACCTATTATTGCCACAAATTTTGTACTCCATGTCTCTATATACTTTCCATTGAAATCTTTATTTACCTCTTCATTGGTTGAAGGAATTGGGCATGTATAACCTGACAAAGGGAAGACTCAAAGGAGCTATAATAACAACCCATATGTATTTGGAGGTGGGATTAGATTTGTTCTGTATGGCCCCAAATGGCAAAACCAGGAACAATAGATAGAAATTGAAAAGGGGCAAATTTCCACTTGATGTCAGAAAAAAAATTCTTAGTAATTAGAGCTTTCCAATAGTGGAATGAGATGCCTCCAGAAGGGATGGATTCTCTTTCCTTGTAGGTCTTCTATCAGAAGCTGAACATTTGTGATGCACTTTTTACTGGGGATTCCTTTGATACAATAGATGGTTGGGGTTCCTTCCAGCTCTCAAATGCTCTGTTTCTGTCATTATGACATAAAGAGGTCTTGAATCAAAGCTCTGATAGGCCCTTCAAATGTGGAAAGGTTTCCTCTTATATATCTGACTACTTCTGTTTCCTTTTCTGGTTCTTCATCCATATTACACCATTAACCCTCTTGTGTTTCCCAAGACTACCCTGGGTCTTCTTTTTTTTAACCTCACTATTAAATTACTTGGAGATCTCATCAAACCCCATGGCTTCAATTATCATCTACATCATGATGATTCCCATATTTCTCTGTCTAGCCCTACTCATTCTCCTAAACTACAACATGTCTAACTGCTTTTTGAACATCTCAAATGGGATGTCCAATAGGCACCGCAACTTAACCTGTCCAAAACAGAGGTCATTATCTTCTTCTCCAAATATTCCCTTCTTCCCAACTTTCTCATTACTCTGAAGGGCACCACCACTCTTTAGTCACCCAGGCTCACAACCTTGCTATCTTCAGTTTATCACTTTCACTCAACCCACATAATGAATGGATTGTCAAATCTTGTTTCTTACTTTACAACTTTCATACATATCCCATTTACTCTAATTGAAGTGACTTGGTCAAGGCTAAACAGCTGCCCTTTTCATTATATAGCATTTCCTAGTCTGTTTAATTAAATAGGTTCTATTTGAGTAACTTTTCCAACCTGAAGCTTAATTAAAATGACTAAAATGCTGAAGTGGTATTTATGGATTCCTTTCATCTTTCCAACTAAAGCATCTTTGTCTTCCTCAAGACTTTTATCTTTCTTTCTCTCTTTATGTTCCTTTAATGATCTCATCTCCCATGTATTCAAATATAACATATATATATATACATATATATATGCAGATGACTTTCAGTTCTATATATTCAGACCTATTCTCCTCCTTGAACTCTAGTCCTGCATTATCAGAAACTTATGAGATATTCACAAATGAATGTACCATAGATTTCTCAGGCTCAATAGTTCTAAAGTATATCATTATATTTTCTCCCCAAAAGACCATCTTTGTCATTTGCCTTTTTGTCAAGGGTGTCGTCATCTTTCCATTCACTTGGAACCCAACCTTGAAGGCATTCTCCACCTTTCACTCTTTCAAACTTTATATTTCATCTGTTTTTAAGTCCGGTCAGTTCTACCTTCACAATATTTCTCTCAAAAATTAAATGAGTTACAAATATTCATAGCAGCCTTCTATTTTAAAGAAAGGACTAGAAGCAAAGTAGATATCCACTGATGAGTGAGTGGATAAAATAATTGTGGTACATGAATTTAATAGAATATTAATGCACTATAAGGAATGACAAATGTGATGAATTCTATGAAAATCAGAAATACATATAATTGGACTCATGCCAATCCACACATTAATAGGCTTAACAACTGTCCTCTTATTCAAGGCATTCATGAAAATGTTAAATCACACAGGGTCATTAATAGGTCACTAGGTAGTCCATAGACACCTTTTAATTTGATATCAAAATGTCACTACTCTGGGCAGAAAAATTCAAGGAATTCCAAATACATTTGGCAATAGTACCATCTAGTTTGTCTCTATATTTTCTTTTCTTTTTTAATTAATGAAAATTTGCCTTTTCTCTCTCCCAGGTACTCACCCCCAACCCCGACTCATAGTTGAGTCATTCTACATTATTTTTCCAATTATAATTGTTCCTACTACTAAGTAAAAAATCCTATTCATCTTGAACCCTCCATAACAAAGCTAAAAGGCATGCAAAAATGGTTTTTCTTGTCAGTCTGGCTCAGTTTGACATTTAGCACTCTTTATGCTTCATGTAGGATTGGGTCTTTTATAATCATCTTCCATTGTTGTTGTTGTGCAATAATTTCAGTTATGTCTGACTCTTTATGACCCCATTTGGGGTTTTCTTGGCAAGGATACTAGAATGATCTGTCATTTACTTCTTCAGCTCATTTTACATGTGAGAAAACTGAGGGGAAAAGAGTGAAGTGACTTGGCCAAGTGTTTTGGGCCAGATTTGAACTCAAGACATTCAGTCTTCTTTACTCCAGTTCTGGTGCTCTATCTGTTGTACCACCCAGCTGCCCCAAACTCCCATTAGCACTTTGACAGGCACACACACAATTAACTACCCCTTCCTTTATGAGGCTGTTATTCTGATTTACTAACATCTAGAGGAAGCTGGGAGTCAGCCATGACTGAAATGCTTGAAAAACAAATCAACTCCTTATTTTATTTTGTTCTCCTTTAGTCCTTCTCTAGGAGTTCTGATTGTCCTCTGCTTCAACATGAATCCTTTATCTTCTCCTCCTATTGCTTCTCAGTCTCTTCTCTTTTATCTCTCCAGCTGTAGCTTGAGACCTTCTCACACTAAGAATTCAAGGTCAAGTCCTTTTCTTCCTTCACTTTAAATCTTTTTACTCCTTATAGGATCATGGAGTTAGAGCTCAGAGGAACCTTGGAGGTCATCTAAATTGCCTCTTTTTAACAGATAAAGAAACTGAGTGTTAAAAGAGTAAAGTGACTGTAGAGTGGCTTGTAAAGTAAGTGGTTAATTAATGTTTACTGATTTGCAAAATGTCTCATAAGAAAAAATCACAAAGTTGGGATTCAAACTCATATCCACTAAATCCAAATTCAACATGTTATTCACTGTCTTTCCCTATTCTCTTGCCTCCTTTAATTTGTCTTTATTCTATATCTCCTTGGTTTTCACTTTCTAGTTATTCTCTTTTTTCTTCTCCTTTGATTTCTTTTTCAGTTGCACCATACATCTCCCCAAATTTCTCCCTTCTAAATTCAAAGTCTCTTTGTCTCTAACTGTTATTTCCTGTGTGGTGTCCAGAGAGGGTTTGTACAAAGAAAGGAAATGATTATACAATGCTGTGCCTAGGCTGCTGGAACAGAGATAAATAGCTGAATCCTGGGGTTCCGTAAATTGGATGTTCAAAATAGAAGATGAGTTTTGGGGCCAATCAATTGAAAATCTAGTTTTTGGAACCCCTGATTTATCTAAGACTTTCTCATTCTGAAGATAACCCATGAATTTCAATTCTTCTTCCAGGAATTGATACCAAAAAATATACACGTGTGGCTTGATTGGGTCACACCTCAGCATCACATTTTCTCCTCTTGCTATGACCAAGTGTCTTGGAATCTGGGTAACTTTATCTTCCATAAACCCTATTGGGAAATAAGATAAAAACAAGAATGACTATGTTCATCCTAAGCCATGAAGAGAATTTGAAAATGCAATTAAAATTGTAAAGTTTGAAACCAGGTTCTGTCAAGCACAGACAGAAATTTCCAATCTGATCCCAGGATTCACCTGTTCCTAGAAGACAAATGATCATAAAGTACAGAGTCTTGGTGCACACCATGAGGTTATAGCAGGAATAGATTGCTCTTAGCTAGAGTAAGAAGAAATTTTGGCAGACTGAAGATCTGTGGGACTCTTCTAGTTACACTAGGTGGGGTCTTTCAGTGATGTCAATGTCCTTCCTCTGCTTTAAATCTTTTCCAATTTTCATTATACTCACTTTTTAGCTTCTTATGCACTTATTAGGTAGTACCTTTGCTTATCCTTTACCTCACTCTTATCTCTTTCTCATTTATTTTTATTTTTCTCTTCCCTATCCCCTGTTTTGATTCCCTTCCTAAAATTCTTAAATTAAAAATTTATGGTTGGATGGAGGTGGACTGCCATCTATTTAGTTCAAACCTCTCATTTCAAAGATGAAGAAACATCTTCCCATTGCCCATTCTCTTCTTCTCATAGTTGGTAACTAAACTTTTTTTTCATTATTTGAGTAAGAAATTTAGTTGAATTGGGTAAAAAGGCAGTTAAAACTACACACAGATTCTAGTGTTTCAAAAGCAGCTGCTATTTAATTCCCCCCCCCCCCCCGCTCTCAATAAAATAGAATTACAGTTGAATTGGCTCAGGTATCAGAAGGTTCACTTACGAACCTGAGATTTCTTTTTATTTTCTTGACATGAGAGCCAATTCAACTGTAATTCTATTTTACCTCAGTATTTGACAAAAACTGCTGAGAAAATTAGAAAACAGTATGGGGAAAACTAGATTTAGATCAACATCTTACACCCTATATCAAGATAAATTTAAAATGGGTAAATGGCAAATATAAAGAGTGAAATCATAAAGTGAACATAGAAGAGTATACCTGTCAGATCTATGGGAAGGGAAGGAATTTAAGACCAAGCAAGAAATAGAGAACATTACAAAATGTAAAATGAATGACTTTGATTATGTCAAATTAAAAAGTTTTATTTAGACAAAACCAATGCAACCCAAATTAAAAGGAAAGCAACCAACTGGGAGAACACTTTTATAACAAAACTCTCTGATGAAGGTTTAATTTCCCAAATATATAAGGAACTAAGTCAAATTTACAAAAAAATCAAGCCATTCCCCAATTGATAAATGGGCAAGGGACATGAATAGGCAGTTTTCACTCAATGAAATCAAAACTATCAATAAGCACATGAAAGTGTTCTAAATTCCTCCTGATTAGATAAATGCAAATTAAAACAACTCTGAGGTACCACCTTACACCTATCAGACTGGGCAATATGGTAGCAAAGGAAAGTAATAAATGTTGAAAGGGATGTGGCAAAATTGGGACACTAATAAACTGCTGGTGGAGTCGTGAATTGGTCCAACCATTCTGAAGAGCAATTTGGAACTATGCCCAAAGGGTGATAAAAGAATGCCTGTTCTTTGATCCAGCCATATCACTACTGGGTTTGTATCCCAAAGAGATAATAAGGAAAAAGACTTGTACAAGAATATTCATAGCTGTACTCTTTGTGGTGGCCAAAAATTGGAAAATGAGGGGATGCCCTTCAATTGGGGAATGACTGAACAAATTGTGGTATATGTTGATGATGGAATACTATTGTGCTGAAAGGAATAAAGAACTGGAGGAATTCCACGAGAACTGGAAGGACCTCCAGGAATCGATGCAGAGCAAAAAGAGTAGAATCAGGAGAACATTGTTCACAGAGATGGATATATTATGGCATAATTGAATGTAATGGACTTTTCTACTAGCAGCAATGCAATGATCCAAGACAAGCAGGAGGAACTTATGAGAAGAAAGAACTGTGGGAGCAGAAACACAGAAGAAAAACATATGGTGGATCATGTGGTTCAATGGGGATATGATTGGGGTTCTGGTATTAAATGATCACTCTATTGTAAATATAAATAATATGGAAATCGATTTTGAACAATGATACATGTATAACCCAGTGGAATTGCTTGTCATTGCTAGAAGTGGGGAGAGGAGGGGAGGAATCATGAATCATGTCACCATGGAAAATTATTCTAAATAAATTAAAAAAAAATCAATTGGTCTCTCATGTCTTTGCCTCTAGTCTCACCTTGAAAGCCCTGTATCCAGAGAAGTGCATCCATCTCACATGATGCCCTAGAAAAACATTTCAAGTGTCCCATAGTAGGTAGTTGTAAATCTTTCTGAGAGATGTGAGCCACAGGTAAAGCATGGAAGTCTCTAGGAGCAGGTCTATTACATAAGGAAGTTTATGTCTGAGGCCTGTACTTCATCCTTCTCATTCCTTCTTTCTTTGAAATATTTAGGAATAAAGAAATACAAGCAATATATAGATCACTCATGAGATTGTGTCACATTTCAGCAGTCCCTGCATATTTTAGAATACTTTAATAATATTTTTATAAATTATTAAATATTTTAATAACCCCTTTTGGGTTAAATTTGTTTGTAGAAAATAAAGTGTCGTTTTATTTACTTACTTTTTCATTTGTCTGCTTCTCTGCATCTTTGTATATGTACATAAATTCATTATGTATACTTAAACATGAACATATGTAAGCACATACCCATCTATGCACATACATATATATATATATATATGTACAATCATGTGTGTATATAAAAGAATCTGGCCTTTGATCTCAGAGGACCTAGATTCCACTCTCAGTATGACCATAAATAATGAAATTACTAGTCTATATGAATATACACATATATTATGTGTATATATATATGTATATATATATAGTTGTGCATATATACAGAAGTGCATATATATGATATATATTAAAGTATAGATAGATTAAATAGCCAGATTGGAAGTAAAACAGACACCTTGTGGCTTCTGGAGTGTGCTTCATCTCCTAGATGGTCCAATTCCCAAATTATAGCACTTAGTTCCTCTTCCTCAGCAGAACTCAGACATTCCACAATGTAGAGACCTTGTGATTATTGACAGTCTGCATACACCATCTCTTCTAAATAGCTAAATTCCAGGGGAACTCCCTTCTCATTTCTCATACTTGTTACAAGAGGCACAAAAATGTCTTATTATATATATGAAAGCCTGTTGAGGAGTCTATAAGAATTGGTGTTAAAAAAATAGAGGCTGGAGGAGCTGTTCCCTACACCCACCCACCCCCAACAGATCTAGGATACAGGATCCCTAGAAGTTAAATTAAAAAAGCCTGAAGTGTACACTAGCTCCTGTGTTGTTGTAGTCATTTGTTTCTCAGAAGTCTGTAAGTCCTGGGAACAGCTTGCCAGATTCTAGTGTCAAACCTTTCCTTAGTAACTTCAATGTCAACTTTCCTCCTGGACTCATCTCTGCTTCCCCCTCATAGTTCTCATGGATATGAGAGGTGCTAGAATCCTCCTTGGCTTTTAGATACCTAATCCTAGGGATAGGACAGGCAGAGACACTGGAACGTGAACAAAATTTGGTGCATAACATCTTGTGCTGGTAATTGACAAGCCTGGGACCAGGAGCTTCAGCTCACCTGTTGCTTAGAAAGGACAGATTCCTGATAGGTGAAAACTTCATTAATGTCTCCATAGATAGGATCCAATGTCACAAATCTAGAGCAGGAAGGGATCTCAGAGCTCATTTAGTCTGCCACCGCCCCCCTCACTAATTTTATAGCTTAGTTGAACCAATGGAGACCAAAAAATGTTTAATGGCTCACTCTTATTGCCTACAGGTAGAAAGCTAGGATTTGAACTCAAATTCTATTAGTCAGAGCTGTTAGTCTATCTTCTGTACTGCCACCATTCAAGTGAGACAAACAATATGAAAAACACTTTTTAGAACTCAAAACACTATAAAATTCTAATTACTATTATTAATAATAATTCATTAGTATGACAACAATTTTTGAGTTCCTCTTATACACAAAGCTAGTTTCAAGTATCCCATAGTCTACTAGGGGATGTATGATATAGAAAAATAATCTTCAATTCATGTTGAAATATGATAAGCCCCATGAGAGTGTTTTAGGTAATAGTTTTCTCACAGCACTAATAGCTTCCTGTGTTGGGGGAAGGGTATCATATGCCTAGAAGACGGAGAGTTGCTGTGAGAGAGGGAGGAGGTTTCTGCATGGAGAAGATCTGTCTTAGCCTTACTGTGTCTTTGCTACTGGCACAGAGATAAGAAGATGCTTGTTTGTTTGTGGTTGACTGCACAACAAGACGAAAGAACTCCTTCTGGTCTCGAGTGACACTGTACCCCTCAGAAATGTCTCCTTTCTGAAGGTCACCTTTTGTAATAGAGTAATAAATGAGTTGAAGCCCCTGGCCCTGGTCCTGACGGTACCAATACATAGTTTCATGTCCCAAATTCTGTTCACACGTCAGTATCACATTCTTTCCTATTCCTGTGATTAGATTTCTTGGGGTCTGAGTGATTCTGGCACCTTTGGCATCCATGGAACCTAGAGGGAAAACAGAAATAAACTAAAGAGAGAGATTAACATTGAATAGGTCAGGGGTAGGATTTCAATCAGAATCTGACAAGTCTAAAGAAGAATTTTTCCATCAGTAACCAGGACTCACCTGATCCCAGGAAATAAATAACCACACCCCAAAGAAACCTGAAGTCCATAGTGGAATCAGGGCAAGAATGAAGCAGCTCCCTAGGACAGAGCTCTGGCTCCTGGAGAGGATGTGGATAAATGACTGAACTCTAGGGAGCCCCTAGCTTCAGGCAGGGGAATCATCATTAACATTTCTTCTATAACCCTATAGCTGAACAGATATCCCCAAGAGAAGCTGGGACGTCTCTTAGAAAGGAGGAAGAAATGTTGGGAGCCTCCTTTCTTTCAGAATAGCACTATTATTTTTAGCAGCCAGAAGGAATCCTGGTGATATTCAAATTTAGATTCAACAAAGAAATTGTGTTTCTATGTATGGGTGGGGGGATTGTTTTATTATGCTTATAAGTTAATGAAGTCTCTAACTTTTACTTTTTCCTCTTTAGTTATCTAATCTTCAAAATGGGAAGAGGGTGAGACTGGGCATTGTCAAGGTATAGACTCTTTCCTATTAATGGAATGTACTCTGTCCTCTCTTCTGCCTTTAGGAATTTCTAATTTCCCTCAAGACTAAATTCAAGTGCTACTAGTGTCTCCTTAGCCCCCATTGTATTGTACCTAGACTTAATATGTGTGCATGTATATGCATAATAAATATGTGTGTTTATATATGTATGCATACACAAATATAGGTATATAAATATGCATATAGGTTAATATATGATGAATTGTATATGAAGTATTGCATATATTTATATATCACATAATAGCTAATAATAATTTGTTGTTCAGTCCTTCAGTCATTTCTGGCTTTTTGTGATTCATTGGACCATGCTGTTCATGAGGTTTTCTTGGCAAAGATACTAGAGTGATTTGCTATTTTCTTCTCTATTTTTTTATTAAAGATTATTATTATTATTATTATTATACTTATATTATATTTATATATTATATATAATATTATTATTATTTTATTAAAGATTAAAGGCAAGTGGAGT